>NC_068301.1:1173566-1284020 GCF_025860055.1 Xyrauchen texanus | reverse complement strand
TTTGTAGCCCATTCAGAGGGGGAAGGGCGGGGCTTTGTAAAAAAGTCTCAATGTGTCTCAATGTGACGATCCGCCCTATTAGTACATGAGATAATAATTAGCATGACTTAAATGGAAGTATGTTTAGATAAAAGGTTGTAAATTAGCCCGGATGGTCTACTATTTCCAGTAGATTTGCAAAGTGTGGATCTGTGCATGCTTTTTTGGCTAATATTGCCCACAATCCCTTGCTGGACAGAAGTGGAGTTTGATAGCTCACTTCAGAACTACAACTGTGAAACGTGAAAAACTACAAACATGGCGTTGACGACGGCGCTTCATCAGTTCTTAAATGTGTTGACATCTTAAGGGTCAGGTAAGTTTAACGGTTAAACACGGTGAAAAGAAACTTCATTGACACTGTATAAACAGAAAGATGAATCAAATTAACACAGTTATATGTTCTCATTTTATTTTACCATTTACTGCATCACACCGAACTATAACAGAGATCAGATTCCCTTAAATGATGAAACCGAATGTGCCGCTTCAAAAGACAAAAACAATAAAGTGATCCAGTTCAGTGTCATGCAATTGTTCTGTCTTTCTGAATTGGTTAATATTCAAGATATGATAAAACTGCATTATTTATTAGTTGATTTTGAATCATGATCAAATATTTATTTAATTTTTTATGTATTACATTTAATCTGCAACACATTATGAACTTCACACATTCAGTGGATATAATGATATCGAAATATATAATTTTGGCTTCATTAAATAAACATTACTACATGCATCCCCACACAAACCCTTGATCTTTAAATCCACACCCCTTACCTTCATTACAGAAGGAATAATTGTGGTGTAGCGTGAATTAAAGGTAATGATGAAGGATTAATAGTACAAATTAAATGAGGCACGTGTTTGTCATGACAACTGTAAGAAGATGATTGACAGGTCGGTGTGGTCACAGGATGCATGTGACTATGTGACCAAGGGGTCTCTGGTTTTAAGACGCAATTATATGACGTGATAGTATGTCTCAACACTTGCACACTCTTTAGTTACACACTCAGTAGTGTGCACTTTACCACTACAAACAAAGTAAAGACTCTAAGGATGTAGTATAAGAAGATCAATCGAGACACATGGAAGGTGATCGAGCAAACAGAGCCTTTATTACAAACTTCTGAAACTGAAGATAATAAAGGTCAGTTTGACACGGCAGGTTCACAGTTGGGACTTTGTGAAGACATCCAAAGGAGTTATCTTTAAAACTATATGCAAATGAATCAATAAAGAATAAATGTTGCACAGCTCTAGTATTAAAATCACACACAAACACACACACACACAAACAAAAAACACATGCACAAACTCACACACACAAAAAACACACACACAAACACACACAAACAAACAAACACACACACACAATCACACACACGCACACTCACACACACACACTCACACAAACACATACACACTCACACACACACACACTCGCACACACATACACACGCACACAGGCACACACGCACAAACTCACACACACATACACACGCACACAGACACACACACACACACAGACACTAGCACACACATACACACACACACATACACACACACACATACACACACACACATGTTGTTTTTTCAGTGTTTGTGTTGTTAAACATTACACACATTCTCTCATACTTTACTGTGTGTGTTTATTTTCCATTTCCTTGTAAAACTGAACAACAGAAAAACAAGAAATTAAACTAATAAAGTATAATCTGTAAAACAAAAAGAATATTGATCACAAGTGTTTGAATAAAGTGGATGTTATCTCACTCTCTCACTTCTTAATCAAATATTCTACAGTCTGAATTTTAGTTCATCTGATAAAGTCTAAAAATACAATCTCTCGTCTCTAGTTTGACTCTGATCACACTTCTACTTCAATCTTTTTGTACTACAATTATTTTGGTCAGCTCATTTAGAAATGCGCATATATAAATGATTAACACATTAATATGCAATTAGACGAGCAGTAATACATGCTATATGCAGCACTTTTATGCAGATTTAGACTGACCAATCACAGTAAAGAGGGCGGGGCGGGGCTCTATATAAAAGGAAGTTCTTCTCCTGATAGTTTATATTTGGTTGTTGACTCTGTTCATGATGGTTGTGATCATCCTCTCTGCGGTCCTGATGTTGATCTTTCAATGCGCCGTCTCTGAAGTTGTAGATGATTTCAGTAAATGCAGCGAGTTCTTCTTAGAGAATCAGCCTCCACAGATTCCTGGTGTTCTGGAAGGAGGAAAGTCACGAAACCAAAATCGCTACAAGTTCATTTGTCAGAAAGATGCTAATAACAAGTCCACCTTCGCAACGTTTTATGACACAGAATCCAGAATCCCAGTGTTCTCAGCCTACAGATACAGTGGAAAAGGAAAATTCAACCGGACGCAAGCAGTGAAACCCTGGTCAACTGAGCGTGAGGTAACACTTCAATAATGGTTTTGAATCTTTTTGTCAGAAGTTTTTAACAGAAACATTTTGATAATTTAACTTGATAAAGTGATCTTGATAATTTGCACATATTCGATTGCATTTGTTTTAGGGCTGGTATTGATACAGATTTCCTCATTCAGTTCACTTGATTGACGGGTGAAAACTCAGTTTGTGTCTCTCTGAGTAAACATACACTCACTGAGCACATTTAGCAACACCTGTACACCTACTTATTCATGCGATCATCTAATCAGCCAATCATGTGCCAGCAGTGTTTAAAATCATGCAGATACAGGTCAGGAGCTTCAGTTAATGTTCAATGAAACACATCCAGTGAGGGGCAGTTCTGTGTATGAAACACATCCAGTGAGGGGCAGTTCTGTGTATGAAACTCATCCAGTGAGGGGCAGTTCTGTGTGTGAAACACATCCAGTGAGGGGCAGTTCTGTGTATGAAACACATCCAGTGAGGGGCAGTTCTGTGTATGAAACACATCCAGTGAGGGGCAGTTCTGTATGAAACACATCCAGTGAGGGGCAGTTCTGTGTATGAAACACATCCAGTGAGGGGCAGTTCTGTGTATGAAACACATCCAGTGAGGGGCAGTTCTGTGTATGAAACACATCCAGTGAGGGGCAGTTCTGTGTATGAAACACATCCAGTGAGGGGCAGTTCTGTGTATGAAACACATCCAGTGAGGGGCAGTTCTGTGTATGAAACACATCCAGTGAGGGGCAGTTCTGTATGAAACACATCCAGTGAGGGGCAGTTCTGTGTATGAAACACATCCAGTGAGGGGCAGTTCTGTATGAAACACATCCAGTGAGGGGCAGTTCTGTGTATGAAACACATCCAGTGAGGGGCAGTTCTGTGTATGAAACACATCCAGTGTGGGGCAGTTCTGTGTATGAAACACATCCAGTGTGGGGCAGTTCTGTGTATGAAACACATCCAGTGAGGGGCAGTTCTGTGTATGACACACATCCAGTGAGGGGCAGTTCTGTGTATGAAACACATCCAGTGAGGGGCAGTTCTGTGTATGAAACACATCCAGTGAGGGGCAGTTCTGTGTATGAAACACATCCAGTGAGGGGCAGTTCTGTATGAAACACATCCAGTGAGGGGCAGTTCTGTGTATGAAACACATCCAGTGAGGGGCAGTTCTGTGTATGAAACACATCCAGTGTGGGGCAGTTCTGTGTATGAAACACATCCAGTGTGGGGCAGTTCTGTGTATGAAACACATCCAGTGAGGGGCAGTTCTGTGTATGACACACATCCAGTGAGGGGCAGTTCTGTGTATGAAACACATCCAGTGAGGGGCAGTTCTGTGTATGAAACACATCCAGTGTGGGGCAGTTCTGTGTATGAAACACATCCAGTGAGGGGCAGTTCTGTGTATGAAACACATCCAGTGAGGGGCAGTTCTGTGTATGAAACACATCCAGTGAGGGGCAGTTCTGTGTATGAAACACATCCAGTGAGGGGCAGTTCTGTGTATGAAACACATCCAGTGAGGGGCAGTTCTGTGTATGAAACACATCCAGTGAGGGGCAGTTCTGTGTATGAAACACTTGTTGATGAGAGATCAACAGAGAATGGTCAGACTGGTCTGAACTGATAAAGTCTTCAGTAACTCAGATAACCGCTCTGTACAAGAATATCATCTCTGAATGCACAACATGTCGAATCTTGAGGCGGACGAGCTACAACAGCAGAAGACCACGTCTGGAACTTTATTATATAATTATATTATTTAATTTCAGAGGGAAAAACTACAGAAAACATGAGTTTTGGAAAGATAAATTGAAGAGACTGAAGTCACATGAGTTCAGATTGACATATTACCCATAATCCTTTTCCTACATCTGCCATTATATATCTATGGTAGAAATAGAGTAGTATGGGGCTCGTTGTCATTAAAGATGTCTGCTGTAAATAAGGTCCATTGTGTCCAGCTGATATATGAAATAAGTTAGCCGTGCAGCTAGTTTGATATTAAGTTGATGTTACACAACAAATAATTACATTTAAACAATAAAAGGATGTTGTGAGACACCAGAAGTTGTTCCTGTCTCAGTTATACTGTCAGAGACAAAGACTCGAGACTAATCCAGCAGAATTTGGTTAAAAACTACCGAACACTGAAAATAACCCAACAACACGACCCGTCAGACTCAACCAAGCATTGTGGGATACATAATAACAGCATTATTTATTCAGCATTAGTTTTATTTGTGTTGTTTTCCATCAATAAATATGATGTTGAATCTGTGCATTATTAATGAGCTATAATATTTAATAAACACTTAAAGTGCAGAATAATGTGAATGACACGTTTATTAATCGTACAAACACACAGTGAAAAAAGATCTCGCTGCTGAACTTGAATTTGGTCACATGTGCGAGTGATTTACTCACATTGTGGAGGTGCACCGTCAAATATCCATGTGACAATCAATAAAGTCACCATTAAATACAAATTATATTTTTACTCTTATCAGTGTTTACTGACATCCTGATTCTCTTTTATACATTTATTTCCTTCATAGCTTCAAGATAACGAGCAGGCCACTGATGCTGATTACCGTAATAACAACCTGAATGTGAACCGCGGTCATTTATTTCCCGTCTGTCACGCAAAGGATCTTCCCACAGCCAGATCTACATTCACCCTCACCAACGCTGTGCCACAGAAAGTGAGATTTAATGGCGGCAGCTGGAATCGTATGGAAACCTATACAAAGCAGCTGATGGATTCACACTGCCGCATCAATAATAAAGAAGATAAAGTGAATAACGTGTTGGCGTATGTGCTGACGGGGGCCGTACCTGGAACCATAAAATTAAATAACAGAGTGAATATTCCCAAGATGATGTGGACGGCGTTCTGCTGCTACAACCGTAAGAAAAAACCCTGTTTCTGCAAAGCACACTGGGCCAAGAATGTAGATGAGAAAGACACGAAGAAAAAGATTCTACCAGTGAGTCTGAAGAAGTTACAAGTTAAACTGAAGCATAATTGGTTAAATGGGGTAAAAGGACTGAAGCTCTTTAATGAGTAATGTCTTACAGATGAACCTGTGAATAAAGATCTGCCCCCACCGGTCTCTGAGTGTGAAGAGGAGAAATCATTCTGTCATCAATCCCTTCATGTACCATCCAGTGAGACGTCATGTGACATCAGCAGGTCCACACTGAATCTGTGCTCACAGAAATAAGAAAGATCTGTCATTCATGAAGTTCTACCTTCTGCCCTTTAATTGTTTGTGAAATATTTGATCTCATTAAAAATGATTCTTTGTCCTGATCATCAGGGTGTTTCATCACTTTCTTGCTTTATCGCTGCATTCTCTAGTAAAGAGGCACATAAGAGGAAATCATGTTATAATCGCTCTCGTATCTGCTAAACAATCTCTAAAGTTTGTATTGTTGCTTTGAAACTTGCAATAAATGAATGAAAGATGCGCACTGATGTGTGAAAGAGTGTTTATGTGTGTGAAGTGATGTACATACTTATATACAGAACACCAGCAAACATTAATGACTGATATGAGCTGAACTATGAGCTCAATCTAACGACACACATCACTATTAACACAGATTAAAGATGGATGCCCAAACTCGTTTTCTTATTGATTGACAGGCGATGTCTGGTTCTGAAAGGTGATTGGTTCTTTCCCCTGTAAGGCGGGACTTCCTCTCTACATCCGTTAACTGTTGCTTCCGGTGGGCGTTCTAATTTCTCGCATTTATTTGAATAGAAGTGGCCCGTCTCTGCTAAACACTCTCTGATAAGGTCCAAACACTGCTAATAAACACTGAACTAATGGCACGAATCAGTACACAAGATACAAAATAACAGGACAAAGTTGAAATAAAAGTGGCCAAATGTTGTGAGCTGTTACTCAACTGTGTATGTTTGATGATATTGTATAAAAATATGAGCGTATAATATTGTCATTTTATCAGTTGCAGTAACACAAATGTGACCAGCAGATGTCGCAAAAGCCTCAATATAGTGAATAATTCACCAATGCGATTAAATCATGATCAGAAGATTCACAAGAAAACATTAAAACACTGATAAACACTTGAGATTATAACTGTCCTGATGAACTGACAAACTGTTATTTGTGTTTCAGATATTATTTGCTGTTGTAACATGTGTGACTGTAACCACACATTCATAAACCTGCCCTCCAATTCATCTTAATGATGTGAAAACTGGATTAAATGACCCGATCTGAATTAAGAAGTTCATTTAGATGATCTCACACACAAAACTGTCAATCTGTGTGATCTCTGATCAACATTACCCATGTTTAACTACAGTAATCATAGTATCAACATGGTATTTACTAGTAAAATCATAGTAACCACAGAATGAAACATGGTAAATGAACACATATTACTGTAGTAACATCATGAGTAACGGCATTAAAACTATGACTTCTGACAAAAACACTGTTACTACAATATTACTATAGTAAAACCAGTATTCATTTTACCCAGATCAAACCTTTCTCTCCAATTAACAATAAAACAAATAAATGTTTCTTTTAAATATTCTAATGGTAATTACAAATACACAGTTTGATCCATGAGAAAGTTTAATGAGGCACTTTAATAATAGCCGATTAAAGCAACATGGAGGGAAATGTACAATTATTATTTAAAATACATTTTTATTATTAAAATAAAGAGATGTAACATCATTAAGAACGAACAATGAACAATAGCATATTTATAAATTAACATTCACCAACAAACAACCCATTTAATAACTTTTAGCATGTTGCACATTTATGCATCTAATGGAAATCCATGAATTTATCACATTTATTTGGACATAAACACACTGTTTTTCTTAAGGCGTGAATAGATTTGATATGAAGAATATTAAGAGTGACTGATACAATCATAATGGAGATTAATTCGTTTATTAGAATATTTGAGATGATAATTTGGCTAGCTGGGATGTTTGCGGTTTCTGACGCTTTCGACCTGTCAATCATTTCGCTCGTTCTCACAGTATTGCAGCTGCAGAGAATTATTGAGGCTTAATGACATTATTATGCCATGTTGTTCATAACAGTTGCCAGTTGAGGGCGCTGTTTCACTGCTGTTGTTTTTAACACCGTTTCGGCCTGATGTCGGTCTCAATAAAGCTTATTTGGTATCTAGGGTTTTGGAAAGAGGGGGCGTGGCTAATCCAACAGCTCACGTGGAAGTAGATCGAATAAAATCACTTACAGCACCTTTAACAATTGCCCCTATATAGATCACTATATCACTATAACTGTTACTAAATCCATAATTACCACAAATTAACAACAGTTATTACATTCACATTTATGCACTTGGTAGACGCTTTTATCCAAAGTGACTTACAGTGCAATTAAGCTATTGACCTTTTTCATGTGACATCACTGTCTTTAAAAGTCTTAAATTTGATTTTAAATATTTAAAACTCTGCAGCAACCTTGATAAAGCAAGAGGAGTTTTAAATGTGTGAAAGTGTGAAAGAGATTTTGAGAGCTGCGGTGGAGGGAAAGATTATCAGTAAATAAACATTTACATTTTGGTCTGTTTCTCACACAGAACTATTGTATGATTTGTACCGGGATAACACACAAGTCTTGCACAATTTTAGTCCAAATAAATCAAATGTTGATACATGACTGTATTTAATATCTATACAGAGTATTAATCTGTTTAAATGTTTTGAAAATAACCAACAATTATTCACATTGTGACATCAAATAACTAATTTCAGAGAAACTTAATCAGAGGAAAGATAAAGATTTGTTGATGAATTCATCTTAACATGGAGAAGGCTCTCTTTTTAATATTAATTTATGAAAGCCTTCGTCATTGGACACGTGCCAAGTTACGTCAGCACGTCCTGTTTAATATTCATGAGCTCTTCGTCATAGTGGGTTTCCTAATTTACAAAAAAGCCTCAATGTTCAGGTGGATTTTTACACGGGTTGATTCAAGACAAGCGACACCTGTGAGTATCTAAACATTTAAAACTTTCTATTTGATTATTTAGACTACTTTTATGTACTTAAATGCTTGTAGTCCCGTAAACTATGATTAATTTCAAGAACAATGTTAAATGCATCAATTTCGAGCTTTTTGATTGTTTTTTGGCCGTTGTTAATCAGTGTAGGCTAATCTGAGACAACCGTCCAATTTGAGGCGTTTAAATGAGAAAATAAAGACATTTCTCACGTGAACTGTGTCCGTTAAATACACCGATGGATGAAGTCAGTCACAATCAAATCAGATCAAACTTATTCAACGGGTTGCTGATATTTAACGCTCATTCAAGGATTTGCAAACACCAGTTTGTGCTGATTTCCCGCTTTATTGTTTCAGTGTAGATCTGTCAAGATTGATGGCGCTAAAATGTTTGTTGAAATAGTCGTTGAAAGGGTTTGCAGCTTTTCTCGTCGTCAGTGATTGTAGTTTGATGGCGCAGACGGACTTGCAGTTCCACATTTCACCACATGAGGGCGTCAAAGGAAATAAATGTGGCAAAAGCTTCATTTTCTCCTGTTGTTTTGTGAATCTGGTGTCAGAACATGAGCAGAGAGACTTTCCTGTGAAAAGCGGATAGGCTCTATGCACGTCGCAGTTCCGGGTTCGCGTGTACTAGGCTATCAACTTCCGGTTAAACTTCCTGTTTATACACAGACAGATATGGCTCTCTTTTATAGTCGTTGTCTTCAGGACTTACCTCGTCTGACTGTAAATGATGTAGACCGACTCATAAAAAAATCATGTGCTGCTCCTAACAGGTTTCGAGTGGTGTGATTTTGTTGTATGTGCGCAGGAGGATATGCTTGTTGAGCGTATATACACAAATATTGATGTAATGCGCACCATTAGAGACCGAGCAGATCTGTTTTTTTTTTTTACCACTACCTACTTAAGTGTTTGCATGTTTAGGTCATTTTTAGATAACCAGTGAAGTATTTCTCAATTTCTACAATTGTACAAATGTTGCTTTATTTAATGACTGTGTGTTACAGTGTGGCCACATACCACTGGTGGTCCATTCAATTATAATATACAGCATTATATTTATTGTATTCTTATTTATTTACACTATAAACAATATTTACATATATACACACACATACTATATTTATACAATATAATATATATATACCTATCTATTATATTACATTAGACATGTATATGTACATATATATTTAGATTTGTATAGGCTAGTTAATAAATACATATGTTATGCATTATGAAATTATAATAAAAAATGCATAAGGAAACACTGTCTTAGTTTTGTCTGTTGATCAGAGTTATGAACAGAGTGTGAAATCCATAGTTTTTACAAAAGTATATGTACAATATTTACATTTACCTTAGCACATTAACAAGGATGAGGGTTTTTAGACTCAGTGGCTCCATGCCTTGACAAGTGGTCCACATTGGTAGTTCACAAGCAAACATGCCACTGTAAACAGTTGGTTTATGCTACCAGAAATGGACAAGGGGACGACTGTGTCAAACCACTTATGCTCCTTCACTCGACGGATAAGACGTTCAACATGTACCCTGAGCCTGGCCACAGACTGAGTGTGTGTCACTTCATGAGGTAGCATTTGTTTTCCCTTGGTCAGGAAAACAGGCCGGTGAACTTTGCATGGCACTAGGCTGTCAATTAAGAAGCCCTTATCCACCATGATGGCCATGTCCGGAGTAAGAAGGTTAATGATCCCTGACGGTTTGAACAACTCCCTGTCACTTATAGACCCTGCATTGAGTCCAGACACAAATGTTATTGCACCATGAGGTGCCATTCCTATTAAAGCCTTGAATGTGCAGTGAGACTTATAGTTTGAAAAAACCTCACTTTGTAATAGCAATGAGGAAGGTGTTTGGCAGCGGATCTCAGTACAATCCAGGATAACCTGTGTGTCTCGGAAAAGATGAAGTTCCTCTGGCAGATGGGCTCATACTCTCTCTTTCGGCATCCAAATGCACACTGACCCCAGGACAAAGTACAGGAATTTGGCCCAGGTTGTTATGATGCGGCTCACAGTGGCCTGATGTACATGGAAGCGATGACCAAGGTCCTTTTGCTTGAGGCCCAAAGCAAGCTGCATCATGAACAGGAAGAACTCGTCTATTGCAGGAAGTGCCCGAGTGTTTCCAGCCTCCTTGGTGACTTTGGAGTTGGTGACACGAATCATTCTGTGCATTGCCGGTTCAATCAGTTCCCAGAAGGCCATCAGGTGGTTATAGGTTGCAAATCTGTCAAGAAATAAACGTACATTGGTTCTCACATGGCATAAAAGACTTACACTTAGCTTTATAGTATAGTAATTTCCACTTTAGGAAATAAGAATGCTGAACTACAAGTAACTGACACAACAATCTTGTAATACTTCACGAGTCATGAAAATTATTGAATTCGGTATGTATGATTAAACTAACTCTGATTGCTGTTGAAGACAACAGATGTTATTCATACTTATAATTATGTTAGCCTATGGTGTTGTTATTATTTTGGTCGGTGTAGCCTACTTTTACGTGCAGCTAGCTTATACAACTCCAATAATATTTAATAACAACGTGGACTAGTGTTTTCAAGACAAAGGCAACGCTATTACAAATGCTTATCACAGGCAATATCATTTTACCTTGTATAAAAGCGTATGTCCTCATCGGACCCAGCAAATCTCTGGAGACCAAAGCGAAGTATGATCTTGGTCTGGTCCAACTGCTTCCGTAGATCTTCTATCTCCCTCGTCAACTCCTCATTTTCATGTAATACCATGTCCACAGCTGCAGCTTCGGAACTGAACAATAATCGTGTCCAGTCCTCTCCACGTCAAAGTCCATATCTTGCTCTACGTCCGAAGTCAGGATCAGGGGGCAGCGGTCTCTCGCCGTTCCCAAACACTCGACCTCGGCGGCTGCACTTGGTAACGGTTCCACTGAAACAGTGTAGGGAAAGCACCTTTTTTCAGACGTCTCAGTCTAGTCCCTTCCATAAAGTCATCAGGTTTGAAATGAATGCTACACACCTTTGTGTTTTTGTTGACTTGGAAGTCATCCCTCCTGATCTTAACGATGCATTTTTTTCTGAGATCCTCTTCCACGGGAAATGAATGAAAACTCACAGTCGAGTTGTATCTTGCCGACACAACGCACGACGTTAGCTTTTGATATCGGAAAACCCTTTTCTCCATAGTTCAGCTGCCAAGATAAGAAAAACTAGAATGTTTGTCGTTGTTAACTTTCGCGCGTCAGATCTAATACGGAACCGGAAACTGTTTGCCCAGTAGAGAGTGTAGTCGGAAACACGTCACAATCCCCGCTGCATAGAGCCTATTATTTTAAGATTATAAAGAGACTCTAAATAGTTGTATTGTCCACAAACTCTGTTCTCGTGTTTGATTGGATGATGGAGAACTCATGATAACAGAGGGAGGAAAAATATCCGCGTATTTTGAAGGTTTTTCGGCTTCTTATTGACGAGAATCTCAAAACTCTTCACACAGTCTCTGAGTGGGGCTTTAATTTTGAAGTTTGTATTTGTAAGTAGTTTATAGTTTGAAATGGTCTGATATTATTATGAATAAGACCGTCAGTGAGATCTGTAGTTGTCTGAATGACTCCCTTTGCTCGGATCCTTATTTCGGTATCGCTTCTCGGCCTTTTGGCTAAGATCAAGTGTAGTATCATTCTTATCTTAAGGTAGGGAAAAATAAGAAAAATAGAGGGAAAAGGCACATGATGGGACTGCAAAAAAGACTACAGAGATATTTTAACCTTTTAAATAACGGTTTGGATTTTAGTGATATAAAAAAAATAAAAAAGGATGTCAGTTTTAAGTGAAACACGAAGCAAAGGTGTCATTTTAAGAAGCAGAGAAAGAGACATTGAAGAAGGCGCAAAGTGCACCAGGTATTTCTTTAAAAAAATTATCACACGGGGAGGGGTAATAACATCTTTAAAAACTGGAGGGAGGGAAGTGCACACAACAAAAGAAGTTGTAAGTGGGGTCACAAAATATTATGAAGATTTGTATTGCAAAAAAAGAGTAGATAATGACACTTTAAGGGAAGTTTTAGCATTTTTAGAGAAAAATGTCAATGGCAAAGGTGTTTTTTTATCCCAGGATTTTAACATTTTAGAAATTCATAAGGCTCTTAAAAGTTTTAAAAGGGGAAGTCCCCAGGAATGGATGGACTCCCCTAGAGTTTTATGTGACTTTTGGGATATTTTAGCACATGAATTATTGACCGCTTTTAAAGAATTTGAGACTTTGACCAGACTTCCCGACAGCTTTAGAATAGGGACAGTTTCACTGTTGTACAAAAAGGGAGACAAGACTGACCTAAAGAACTGGCTGACCGATCACGCTTTTAAATTTTGACTGTAAGCTTTTTAGTAAGATTTTAGCCACACGTATGTCGACTGTTTTAGAGGACGTAATCCACCCGGATCAAGCTTGTGCTGTGCCAGGGAGGAAGATCACGGATAGCCTAGTACTGATTAGAGATGCCATCTGTTATGCGAGGGACAGAAATTTTCGGCTAGTAGTCCTCAATTTAGATTTTGAAAAAGCATTTGATCGGATCTCGCACCAGTACTTGTTTCACGTACTGACAAAAATGGGTTTTCCAGGGAGGTTCATAGCCTGGGTGGGACTGCTGTACAATGACATAGTCAGCAAAATTCTTGTAAATGGGCACTTAACCAAAATGATAAATATCTGTAGTGGTGTCCGTCAGGGATGCCCTTTATCTCCTCTCCTTTATGTGGCGTGCATTGAGCCACTGGCACAGATCTTGAGAAAGGATAAATGGATTAAAGGACTAGACGTTCCGGGGACTGGTGGACTGACGGCGACCTGTGTGCTGTACATGGACGACGTGACCCTTTTAGCGACAGACTTTTTATCAGTAAGAAGAGCAATGGATGTGACAGACTGGTACGGTCGGGCCTCGGGCGCCAAGCTCAACAGAAGTAAGTCCGAGGCCCAGTTTTTCGGGCCGTGGGGAAACGTGGACACAGGTGGACTTGAATTAGTTTTTAAAGAGACCGATTTAAAAATGTTAGGGGTTAAATTCGACAATGAGGGTGGAGGACGGGGAAATTGGACTGACATGATAGGGAAAGTCAGGCAAAGACTGGGGTTTTGGGGACTAAGACGACTGACTCTAGAAGGAAAGGTTTTAATATTTAAAGCAGTGATTTTACCCTTACTTTTACTTACATGCTCTGTTTTTAGTCCCCCTAGGAGTTTTCTTCTAGACCTGGAGAGGGCAGTGTTTTATTTCTTGTGGGGGTCCAGGTGGGAAAGACTGAAAAGGGAGGTCATCAAGAAAAGACCAGAAAATGGGGGAAAAGGCCTCCCAGACCCCCACCTGTTTTTATCCAGCCGCTTCACTGCCCTGCATATTGGTTATGCGGTGACCCCATCCACAGAAAATAAGACTGCAGCCATGGCCCGCTTTTGGATGGGGTCTTACCTGAGAGCTTTAAAGATTTAAAAAAAAGATTTGACAACCCCAGTGGCTTTTAATCTTCCAAAAGAATATGATTTTATCAAGAAGCTTTTAAAAAGAAATTGTTTAGAGTTGCAAGATGTCACCCTTTTAACCAACCACAAATCTCTTGTCTCTTTTGTGCAGGACCGGGAAACAGTGAGTCCAGTCCCAGGCCTCACACTAGGCAAAAAACGTTTGGCTTTCAACTCAATCAAGGATGCCATCTGGACCACAAGAAACCTGCTGGTGGGGAAACACGTTACGGTTCCCCTCCACGCGAGCGAGCAAATGGTAACATCAACGCTGCAGGGGCACCGGGCGCTTTTATTCGGACGGGGGGGGCCGGGGTCACACGGAAGAGGTCCCGGCCGCCACCGTACTTTGGCCGCTGGTAGATGCACCCTTACCACCACCGGCTACGGGAACAGCAGGCCAGCGGGCAGGAGGAGAGGGGATCTCCTCTGAGCACAGAAGCGGCAGGCCAAGTGCCTTTCCTGGAGAGTGGGATGATGGCCAATTTGATAGGGACTCATCCCGGTCTTGAACAATAGATGGCTTTTTAAATTGGCACCAAGTTGTTTTATTTTTTATTTTTAAAACATTACTTTTAACACACAATTGAAAAATATGGACTTTTAAGACTTTTTATGATTTCAATAGTGTCTTAAATTTGTCTTGTTAATTGTCCTTTTTATTTTACAAATATTATTAAGTTGTGTGTGTATATGTTTTGTGTTATCGGTTAAAGGAAAACTTTAAGATTGTGTGAAAACATATTTGAAAAGAAAACTTTTGGAAAAAAAGAGAAAGAGTGACAATAAAAAGTTTTCGAAAGAAAAAATCTGTTCTTATCAGTTTAATATCTGATACGTCCCCTATCCGGGGACCATATATTAAATTGATTTTTGGATCAGGGAGATGGAATAGGGGCTTGCTCCGTCCACTCCACGCATCGACCTGGTATTGCAGTACCTCCAGGAACGGTGCACCCCCCTAAAACTGTCAAGAAAAGAACTGATAAACGGTGTATGTGTTTCTTGAATAAAATTCAATTAGTTAATTCTGCTGAAAAGATTATTGTCTAAAAAGCTGATTCAGCGCTCTTATAAAACATCTCATCTATAACGGACGCGAGATTAAGATCAAAAACATATTTCAGTGTTAAAATATATTCAGCAGTAAAATCTGAAGACACTGGAATCATAAAATGTGCTTCTTTATCTCTGATAACACTAAACAAACGCAATTCTCCCGGCTTGTGTAGCTAATGCGCGTTCTGGAGATGATTGACAGGCGATGTCTGTTTCTGAAAGGTGATTGGCTCTTTTACCTGTAAGGCGGGACTTCCTTTCTCCATCCGTTGACCGTTCCCAATTTCAAAACTAGTCTCTTATGGAGGACCTAATGTGACAATATTACAAATAATTATATATGTGAACAAATGAACAGAATAAAAAACCACAGAACATGTTAAGAGTTGTTAAAGTAGGTTGAAAATACACTCCTTTAAATTCATATTTGTTATTTAATGTAATTTATCTTTTTTACATTGTAAAAAAGTTTTATACAGCGATGTTGTTGATTAAACTTGAATGATCTCGTTATCGTGTCTCAGGTAATATCATCATAAGTGTCCCAATGTTCAGTGGATGAACACCCTTACCAGTGCCCAAATTCATGTTCAGGATTTACCGATTCATGTTCAGGATAAACCGATTCATGTTCAGGATATACCGATTCATGTTCAGGATTTACCGATTCATGTTCAGGATAAACCGATTCATGTTCAGGATTTACCGATTCATGTTCAGGATTTACCGATTCATGTTCAGGATAAACCGATTCATGTTCAGGATAAACCGATTCATGTTCAGGATATACCGATTCATGTTCAGGATATACCGATTCATGTTCAGGATATACCGATTCATGTTCAGGATTTACCGATTCATGTTCAGGATAAACCGATTCATGTTCAGGATAAACCGATTCATGTTCAGGATTTACCGATTCATAGTGAGTTTGGGAGCCGATTGACACACTGTTAATTCTGCTGCAGTGTTATCCAGTAGATTAGTTATCAATAAAGGGTTTCTTAATAGTTAAAATATATTAATTTTCTTTTCCGTCTACTCTGATGAAATGTGTATTTATCCACAGTTTTCCTGAGCAATCACTGGACAGTGCCATGATGATACTAATTGCCTGTTTTGTGTTTCTGGTCTCGAGACACAATGTCAAACTAACCGAGACGAGGGATCCGGATGGAGAACAACAATCATTTAAGTGTTATTCAGGGGTCAAAATTAATTTCTCGCTCACAAGAACTAATAACTAGAATAATCAATGATATCAACATAACTGACCTCGGACCATCAATTCATGTCATCTACACACTCACATGAGGCACTTTAAACAAAAAACAGTCGTTTCGACATTTGTAGGAATGTTTTTAGGCAACTTCTACAAATGTAATACTTGTAATTCCGCATTCAGGAAAATGGAGGATAGAAAAAGTGGTTTTGATGCATCACAAATAAGAACAATTTTGAATTTGTGCTAATTTAAAATGATAATTTTCAGTTTTTTGCCCAGTTTTTATTTCAGTGCATAATAAAAAAAATAAAAATAAAGTGTACATAGAAATAAATTATATGTGACACAAATGAGTAATTATACTTTTATTTCTTTAAGTATTATTGTATTTATTTCCACATTTATGCATTTCCTCATACATTTATTAATGCATTTACTGATTTCTACATGTATTAATTTCTATATGTGTTTGTTTGTATGGTAATGAGGGGGTGTGTTTTCTACTTCAGGCAGAGTAATCGAGCTCCGAGTGCTCCAGAGTGAATCTTACAGGCCTCAGTGACATCTTGTGCTTCACCAAATGAAATTCAAGACTACAGACTTGAAATATATTCACAGGTGAGTGTGAACGTGCTTTTAGAAATGTAATAATGTACCTGTGAACAGATCAAGTCAAAAAGGGAATTAATAAATCTCTGTTGAATGAATAAATCTGTATATTAAACAGGCCTAATGGTTTCATAGTGCTGTACCTTGATTTTTAGGGTCAGTAGTAGGGTGACTATATTTATAAAAAGAGTACATATGGTCACCCTAGTCAGTAGCCTTTTACTACTTTGTGTTTTAGATGTGATAAGAAGTCAACACCTTTATTTTATTTGCTATTTTTAATGTTGTTAAAACAAACTTCCTCGTGTGACTTTGTAATAACATAAAGGCTCCAATGATTTTTAAAATATGCCAACTGACAATACACACCGTTATAGTTTTTCGTGGGTTATCTGCAGGAATACGAAGGCAAGTCGTTGAGAATATATGATTATTGAGAGGTTGTGCATTAAATCAGTAGGCAGAGATTTATCTATTTAAAGGAACAATCTACAAATATGTCTACATAAATAGCAAAAATGCAAAAAAGAGGGCACAGTTATCTATGAGTCTGATTTGGTGAAAAGTGAAGAGAGACCCATGTCCCGGTCCAGCTGACTTCTGACCCTGTTAAACACAAACTCTCGTGTCGGTTGTGATGTGTAATGATTCCGCTTCTCGGCGTTTTGTCTAAGATCAAGTGTAGTATCTGTTCTTATCAGTTCTATACTTGGCGCTTCGTGGGCGAGTTGCAATCGCCACTCGCACAGAGAAGGTCTTTGCACGCTATTGCAGAGACTCATATCTGTCGAGAGGTATATTCCTTTTGCTTTTAATTTTATACTTGCTTTTGTTAATTGTGCTTGAGTTTTTTTAGGTTGGTGAGCAGAGAACGAACACCATTTTAAAGGTAAGTTATACTTTTACTATTTATTTCCGTGTTTTAATTATTTATTTTAGGGATTTATTGTGTTTTAGGGTTTTAGAGAAATGTTTCCTTTTGTGAGCTGTTGGTGCCTCCAACATGTTTTTATTTAAAACCAAAGAGGATAGGTCCCTCCTGGAGATGTTCAGTCTGGACTTTTCCAGGAAACTTATCCAAAAAACGCTTGGGTTTTCTGGTGCAGATATAAATTGCCTGCTGACTCTGCCTTTGAATCGTGGGTTTGATGTGAGCTTTAAGACTGCCGCTACTCTTAATGTTTTCTGGTCTCGTTTTGAAATTGTCAAAGCCAATTTCTCTGTTTAATGTGGAGAAACTGACTGACAATTCTATGAAAATAGTAGTTGTCAGGATGTTTAATGAAACTGTGAACGGCAAAGATGTTTCTGTATGGTTGGCAAGATATTGCTCTGTGCGTGGACAGCCAGTCAAAGTATTAGACAAAGATGGCATCTGGAACTGCGCTTGGAGAGCGCCCATAAAACAATGGGCTGATTTCCAGGTTTCCAAGCGGTTTCCAGGGCATGAGTCATATACCCTCCATGATTGTGCTGGGAGAAAACAGAGGTTACATTCACTATCAAGGGATGCCCAAATTGTGCCGCAAATGTGGCCAAAATGGACATCTTGCTGAGGCATGCCAGGAAACAGTGACATCATTTTGAAAAATGTACCAATGACAGAAAGTGCCATCTCTGTGGTAAATTTACCCATCTCTATTAGCCCTAAATATTTTGCTAACAAGTTAAAAATGCACAAAATGGCCACACGGCATGGCCAACAAACAAATGAAAAGGAGGCTGTCCCTGAGGAAGTGGAGGGTAATTCAAATCCCCGGATAGCCTCAGGGATTGGCCGAAAGGATATGGGCAGGGCGACCAAGGAGGCAGAGTCAGAGGTAACAGGTGAACAGGGAGAGGTGGCCACACCCCCCCCCCAGCTGGAAAAAAATAGTGGAGAGGAGAAAATGGAGGCCAAAGAAGAGAGGGAAGGGGGATCACAAGGAATGGCCACCTCTTCCCTAGAAACCGTATCTGAACTGAAAACGGAGGAGAGTGAAGCAGATAATAGTGGAACAGACTCAATAGCTTCTCTCCGTAATGCTCAGTTGCAAAAGAGGCCTGCGGGATCCCCTCTGTGTGAAGCAGAGGAAAAAAAGCTGAGAGCTTCACATCAGCCTGGGAGTCCGAGTATGGATGAGCAGGATCATGTGTGGCCCTCTGGGTCCCCAAATGAGGTTTCTTTTTTGCAAATAAAGCTAAGATCATCATCGCCAAAAGAGCCGCGGGGACACCCCTCTGCGGTCCTGGAGGCCTTGGCCTCGTGCTCCTCTGGTCTCAACACATGTGAGATCAATGAGGATCATGTGACACAGGACATTTTATGATTTTAATATTAATTTGTAGTCTTTTAAAAGCCTTTCCTTTTAACCATACTGCTGATGGCCCTCATGATCTCTACCATCAATGTGAGAAGTGTGAGGTCACACATACGAGCACAGAGTGTTCTAACCCTTTTAAAAACTTTTATGTTTTAAAATGTTTTTTTTATTGCAAGAGTGTGGTGTACCTTTTTTACCCCAGTATAAGAAGTGGGAAGAGGTGTGGACCCCTGGCCCCTCAATATGGAGTGGATCCAACTCAAACAAAAATGATGGAGTTGCAATTTTATTAAATAATCCTCACATCTTGGTGAAGGGCATCACAGTGGTGATAGACGGATGGGCCATTTGAGCTAAACTGACTTTAGACAATGTTTTCAATGTCTTAAATGTATGTGGTTTTACAGGGAAAAATGAAAGGTATGAGCTTTTAGAAGATCAGCAGCCCCACATGCTAGGTAGGGCTCCCCTAGTGGTAGCAGGGGATTTTAATTGTGTTATTGGATTTAAT
The DNA here is from genome assembly GCF_025860055.1 of Xyrauchen texanus. Lineage (NCBI taxonomy): Eukaryota > Metazoa > Chordata > Actinopteri > Cypriniformes > Catostomidae > Xyrauchen > Xyrauchen texanus. The sequence continues at coordinate 1,264,260 of NC_068301.1, read as the reverse complement.
AGTGGACTGTTTTAAGACTTTGCATCCTAGGGAGGAGGGCTTCACCTGGGTCAGTGGTGATGGTACAGAGCCTCCCGCATTGACTATGTTTTTACATGTGACTGCCCGCCAACGGAAATTGAAGAAGGGGAAAAATGCACACGGTACTTTTTTAAGAAAATAATGACACAGGGAGGGGCAATCACAAATTTAAAAGTAAGAGGGAGGGAGGAAAACAACGAGGGGGATTTTAGAGGGCATCACATTTTTTTATGATGAGCTTTATCAGGGTATATGCAGGAATCTTGAAGTTAATTTTAATACCTTTTCAAGACTTTTTCAAGAACTTCTCAATATTTTTTAATACCTCACCGCCACTTCAAGCTGTAACCATTTACATCAGTGATACTTTTAACAGTTTTAGTTTGTGATAAAGACTAAAAACAGCTTTTCCAAGCATTGAGAGCCAAGGTACCTAGCCAGAACAGATCTTTATTAATATGACACTCCTCAAAACACACACATAACAGGTTGAAAATGAAATAAATAAAAATATAGTATATAGAGTATATATAATATATAGTACTAAGCAGGAGGTACCTAGATTGGACACGGTCATCTTCCCAGAATCGAATGTGGACATCAAGCTGTTTCATTTTTGTTGACTGGTTGAGCTGACTCGATCAAACATTAACACAAACTGGCCAGCCTTGTTGATGGTGTTGATGAGCTCCTGCTTGAAGTGTGGTGCTAACCCGAATCGTATGATGTATCCAGTTTTGTCCTTGCCACAAGTGAACGACTTTGCTATATCCGAATCTGGAAACATAGCCTTGAAAACTTCAGCCAAGTTTTCGTTTGAGTTCAGTGAATGGTGTTTCTCCGCTGTGTGGAGACACCACAACACCTCAGCACGCAGTGTTGCTGTGCCGCCAGAGCCACTCTGATGTCGGCTGCAGAAGATGAGGAAGCAGAGACAGCCCGGTCATAGCTGTAGCTTCAGGTGCGACTGCCGGTGGTGTAACGACGTTGGCACTAGGTTGTGGTGGTGCAACGCGATTACCACAGAAGCTAGCGATGGAGAGCTGCAGCTCTGGCGGCTAGCAGCGCTTTGTGGCTAGCACAACACATGTGGGACTTTAACGAGTTAATGCCCATTGACACAATACTTATTTTTTTCTTGCATAATGTACAATATGCCTCCCTGACATTCCCTCGACTGGCTGCAGCCACTCTTTGAAGTCCGGCATTTCCATCCAGGACGCTGCAAATTTGCACTTCCCCATTCTGTTCATGAGTTCACCAACCTTCTCTTAAAACATTTCGGTGCGTTGTAATACGCACTGGGAACGCCAGAGCGTACATTGTGCTTTTGAACTTCTGCCCGCCTGCCCGCTCTGGTGCTCTCAGAGGCAATTTACGAACACACCCACAATAGCCTAGTTTTTTATGTACCTGTTCGTTTTTTTAATAAAAATGACTAAATTCACACACTTTTACGATGTTTTTGGGACTCAAACTGTTGGACAGCTAATTCAGAAAAAATACTTTAAAAATGTAAGAATTTATAAAGCCGTGATAAGACTTTAATACTTTTCAAGACCTCGCGGATACCCTGTTTATAGAAAAAAAATCGTATGTGATGACACTCTAAATGACGTTTTAAGTTTTTTAGGAAAAAAAGGTTGACAACAAAGGGGTGCTTTTATCACAAGATTTTGAAATCCCAGAGTTAGAGAAAGCTCTTAAAAGTTTTAAACAGGGGAAGTCCCCAGGAATGGATGGGCTAGAGTTTTATCTGACTTTCTGGGATGTTTTAACTCCTGACTTACTGATGCTTTTTACAGAGTTTGAGACCCATGACAGACTTCCTGACAGCTTTAGAATAGGGATAGTTTCGCTACTACACTAAAAAGGAACTGAGCGACCGATTATGCTTTTAAATTTCGACCGTAAGCTTTTTAGCAAGATGTTATCTATACGTATGTCTGATTTTAGAGGACGTAATTCACCTGGATCAAGCTTGTGCCGGTGAGGAAGATCACGGACAGCCTAGTGCTGATTAGAGATGCCATCTGTTACGCGAGAGACAGAAATATTCGGCTAGCAGTTCTAAATTTAGACTTTGAAAAAGCATTTGACCGTGTCTTGCACCAGTACCTGTTTCAGGCAGGGGCGCCCCCAAGGGGTGGCCAGGGCCACCACTGTATAAACTCTGGCCACCCTGTGGCCACCCTAGTATGATTTTTGCAGTGGGTACTATTAATTTGAATACATCATGTAAATTCACAATAGTTCGTGAAGTGAAATAAAATAAAACACCGCTGCAGCTACAAAAAAGATTGTAGATTGATTGGCGCCCGCACCACCACCAGAGTTTCACTGCCCCTCCCCCTCTGCAATCCCGTCGTTGACTGCTCAGTCAGTGCAAGAAGCAGGACTGACTGATTCGACCACAGGAGAGCATCTACACTTTTAGGAGAGACGACAAACGGCAACGGGTATGTATGCCATAACAGTAGTGGCTTATAGTGAAGACATGAATGTATGTTCTAAGTTACCTTTTCCTCAGTAAAGTTTTTACAGTGTTGAATTAACATTGCAGTTTATCAGCGCTAGCGTTAATTTCAGCTAAAGTTAGTTTACTAGCTATGACTAGTCACACTGTGCTATATCAATTTGCAGAGGATGAAGAGAAAATCGACAAGCATCTCAAATTTTTTTAAGAAGAAATGTAGCACAGGGGAGTGTAGGTCTGAGGAAGAAGGAGAACACACTTGAAGATAATGTCCAGGCAGAGCAGCAAGCCAGTGAGCAGGCAGAGGCTGCTACAGGGGATCTTCCAGAGTACAGCGAGGAACAGAAACAGTGATGGGTCCAGCAGGTGAAGTTAAATACACAAGACTGTTTAGGTGACTCTTGTTAATTAAATGGATGCTATGTCCTGATGACAAACACACAAACAAACACCCCACCAGAATAGCGTTCTCTTTCGCACTTAACCGACATTTTGACATAATTATGTGTTATTGTTCGGTTTTGTCGAGTATTCTCATAAGAGCGGTCTTAAACGAGTTAAATAACGTCTTAAATGAAGTTGTGAGAAAATGAGATGCCATGTTAGGCAGCGGCAGATCTTAAAGTCACAGTAGCCTAATAAACCAGTTGCTGTGATGTCTGTTATTAATGTTAATAAAAGAACAAAGGTATCAGAAAATTGTAGCTTTAATAATAATTAATCTATATATAATTTATTTATACAGGGCAGAATGTTTGATAAATTTATTCAATTTCTATATATTTCCTGCTGACAAGGCCATTATACAGCACCTGAAACCAGTGGCGCCCCCAGTAGTAGTAGAGTTGGAAGAGTCTAAATGGAAATGTCTACAGACCTAAATTTCAAATGCTATTAATAATTACTGTGGAGAGGGGCTATTATTATATTATTGTTGTTATTAATAGTAGTTGTTGTAGTTCATTTAAAATCAAGCTTTGTGTTCTCTTCTTGATTTATCATAGATATATCAGTCAAGAGCCGAGAGACAAATGTAAACAAGTTTAACACACATTACACTGAATTTTTTTTGTTTGTTTTTGGTGTCACCCCAAGATTTTGCTGTGGCCTCCACTGGCCACCCCAATTAAAATTTTCTGGGGGCGCCACTGGTTTCAGGTGCTGGAAAAAATGGGTTTACCAAAAAGGTTCATAACATGGGTGGGATTGCTGTACAATGGCCTTGTCAGCAGAATTCTAGTAAATGGGTACCTATCCGAAGCTGTGAATATTTGCAGCAGCGTCCGTCAGGGGTGTCCCTTATCACACCTCCTGTATGTGATATGCATTGAGCCATTGGCACAAATCTTGAGAAAGGACAAATGGATTAAAGGACTTGACATTCCGGGGACCGGTGGACTGACTGCATCCGGTGAGCCGTCAATGTCCAAATATTTACAAATGTTAGAATTGACGGGGTATATTTGATGTAAAGTTTTGAAATGTGAAGGCCCCGCCCTTCGCTCCTGCCACATTCCTCTCGTTCTCCCTGGCATGACGTATACCCCCCTTTCCCTAGGAGAGGGCGTGCCTTCTGCCCCATCTGCCCGCAGGTCATCCCCGTCTACCTGGATGAGGGAGGGAAACAGAAATAATTAAAATGGGGGGAGGGGGAAACAAAAGATATTATAGCATTGTAGATATTAAACGATTTATTCATTATATTCTCTTCTGCTTCACCTTCTAGAAACATGACAGAACAGGGCGAGTCTTCACAGGTGAGTCTCATAAGCACCTAATGTAAGATTACCCTTATGAGAACTTACCATGGGTACCAGGATTTTATTTATATATATATTTTGGGTGGATAGTAATCTTTATAGGAATACCACAGTAAAGGGATGTCAGAGATATAATATGAGGAATAATATGTTCCCTAATAGCACACGTACATCTCACAGACGTCTATTAGATGTGTGTGACTCTGGAAGACGTCTATTTGACATGTTTGCTCATATGCAGATGTTTGACATGTTTGCTCATATGCAGATGTTTCGCAGATTGTGATGCTTTCCAAAAGACCTAAAACAAACATCTCTGAGATGTCTGTGAAGGTCCCGTCTGTATGAAAGTAAAAGCTGCTTTAACTCATTATGAATAAGAATAATATGTTTCCTCTGGTGGTGTGAATAAAGTATGTGCTTCATAATCTTATGATGTGTTTATTGACTAACACACATTAAATGTGCACTATATACTCATGTTATAGAGATTTTGATTTATTACAATGTGTTACAATGATCATTTACCTTTATACAGTCTGGTGTTATGAATAATATTGTCCAATGTGCATTTGCAGGTTAATTGTATCCCAATGGATGGATTTATAATATTATTGACACGTGTACAAATAACTGACATGTCTGAATAAATGAGCAAAGACCCACAAGTGTTTTATCCCAGTTCTCCCCTTCATCACAGCTCGTGTTTGGAGAAATGAAGCCGTGTCAATTAAATAAAACACTTTATTGGGAGAAAAGTTCTGGTAATTAAACATCAGTATCACCTTTTCATGATTTACAGAAACAGACATCTGTCAATCAACTAGAGAACGCGCATGCGCATTAGCTACACGAGCCGGGAGAATTGCGTTTGTTTAGTGTTATCAGAGATAAAGAAGCACATTTTATGATTCCAGTGTCTTCAGATTTTACTGCTGAATATATTTGAACACTGAAATATGTTTTTATCTTAATCTCGCGTCCGTTATAGATGAGATGTTTGATTGAAGCGCAAATAAAACTTCTGTGCAATTTTATTACATTTAAATTGGATTTAAACTGTATTTATATGTTCATTTGATTTTTCACACAACGTTATGTAATATGTTCCTTGGTTGCTAGGGTAAGCCCATGTGGTTGCTATGCAGTTACCAAGGTGATACAATACATGGCTCCTTGACATCCTGAATGAAATAAGTCAACCAGGAAATCTATATTTGTTTTTCTTTATAGTATTTTGCATTAATAATCATGATTTAGTGGTCCATAAACAGTGATGGTGACTCCGTTACAATCCTCCATATTAGAGCTCGACCGATAGTGGATTTTGCTGATACCGATAACTAATATGGTGGGAAAGACAGTTTTTCTAATTGATTTTTAGAATGTCAAAAAAACTAATTCTTATTCTTTCTTTGCAATGGTGGGCACAGACAAAGAGTCCAAAATAAATAAAATCCCAGAGGTAGTATTTGTTGAACCAAAATGCTAATAAGATTTGGTACATAATGGAGTGGTGGTGACGTAGTTGGCTAAAGCACATAACTGTTAATCAGAAGGTTGCTGGTTCAATCCCCACAGCCACCAACATTGTGTCCTTGAGTAAGACACTTAACTCCAGGTTGCTCCGGGGGGATTGTCCCTGTAATAAGTGCTCTGTAAGTCACTTTGGATAAAAGCGTCTGCCAAATGCATAAATGTTAAATGTTAATAATACGGGACTTTAGTATCAATTATGAATCGATATCGAATCTGGAAATCTGTACCCAGCCCTAATAGAAACTTAGGATAATATTTTATTTGTTTTCCATAATTTTGGTCTCATTTTAGCTTTTTAAAATATCTGAACATTCAAAAAATTAAATATCATCCACCATCGACCCACAGTGCTGTGAAAAATTATTTGCCCCCATCCTGATTTCTTCACTTTTTGAGTATTGAATGCAAAATTGTTTCAAAAATTAAAACAAAATCTAACATAAAACAAAGATATTCTGAGTAAACACAAAATACAGTTATTAAATGATAATGTTATTTATTGAAGCAAAGAAGTTACCCAATACCAACTGGGCCTGAGTGAAAAAGTATTTGCCCCCTTTCGTTACTAAATCTATGAAACTACATTTCTAATGCGGTTCGGCTGGACAAGACACACCCAGGCCTGATTACAGCCAGCCCTGTTCAATCAGATCAACACCTAAAGAGAACATTTTCAGCAGCATGAAGTTGACTAAAAGGGCTCACCCAGCACAACACTATGCCAAGGTCAAAAGAAATGTCATAAATGAGGAGGGAAAAGTTCATTGAAATAGATTTGTAACCCTTTCCAGACTGATGAATTTCAAAGGCTCTGGGACTCCAAAGAAACACAGTGAGAGCCATTAACACCAAATGGAGAAAACGTGGCACAGTAGTGAACCTTCCCAGAAGTGACCGACCTTCCAAAATTCCTCCAAGAGCACAGCGACAACTCATCCAGGATGTCACAAAAAAGCCAAGGACAACATCCGAGGAACTGCAGACCTCTCTCGCATCACTAAACTGTTCATGACTCCATTATCAGAAAGACACTGGGCAAAAATGCCATCCGTGGAAGAGTGACGAGGCAAAAACGGAAGAACATTAAGACTCGTCTGAATAAGCCAAAAAACACACCCTGATGATCCTCAAAGCTTTTGGGAGAATGTTCTGTGGACTGATGAGTCGAAAGTGGAACTGTGTGGAAGACAGGGGTCCCGTTACATCTGGCATAAATCAAACACAGAATTGCACAAGAAGAACATCAACAACAACAAGGAGTGTGGATACTTTGCTGCTTCTGGCTGACTTGCTCCCTACCAGAAAATCCTAAAGGAGAACATCTGGTCATCAGTCCATGAGTTGAAGCTCAAACACAACTGGATTATACAGCTAGACAAAGATCCAACACATAGGAGTAAGTCCAACTCTGAATGGCTCAAAAGAAGCTAAATTAAAGATTTTGAGTGGTATAAACAAAATCCCGACATGAACCCAATTAAAATGCATAGATGGAACCTTAAATGAGCAGTGCGTGCTTGAAAAATCTCCAATGTGATTGTACTAAACATACATGCTACTGCTAACTGTTTTAATCTGCCTTTAACCAGATAATTAGGAGAGAGCGCGAACGCAGTCCCCCACTACCAGAAATTATGCAATCGAGATTCCCACATTTGGGGAATTCGCAGGGGTCAGCACAGTCGGAGTGCAATGACTGAGCCTCACCCTGGGTGAACCACCTTCATGATCATGGTGTCTCTCCTGCCAGGTAAGTATGAATTGAAAGCAAGCCAATCAGAGGAGTCATTCTGCTCACTACTATTCACGTCGATGGTGATACACATTCAAATACACATACTTCATGACTAATACACATTGTTATTACATGTTATTAACAAATACTTACAATTACACCCAGTTTACAAGGAATGTAACCGATGATGCATTGCGATGTGACTTGCTGCAATGTTTTGAGTCAGTGTACAACAGAGCCGCACACACGGACCAATCAGCTTTGAGCTCCAGACTATGGAGGACTTAAAGTGACAATATAAAAAATAAATATATTTGCAAAGAATTGTAAAAAAATTCAAATTAAGTGTACACCGAAATAAAAAAAATTTCATATGAGACATAAACTAGTACTTAAAAAACACAAGGTAATATTTATCAAGGCTCCTTGGCATCCTGAGAGAAATAAGTTAACCCGGAAGTCTCTATGACATTCTGATCCTGAGATACCCATCTTATTGATTTTGAATGGAAGTCAAAGGGGTTTGGTTGCTAGGGTGCACTAAATGATAGACAGACAGACAGAGGGAGGAAAAAGGATAAATAGAAACAGATAATATTATAGATAATAATACAGATAAAGCAATATTGTAATTACAGTCATTTAAATAAAGTTTGATTGAATTTGTTAGAAATAAAGATTGAATGTTATTGGACAGGTAAGCTTACATAACTGTAAAGCATGTGAAATATAGTGCCATAAGGATTGATCTAGCGTCATTTTAGCTAACTTGATCTTGCCTGCACAGTAACTGTCATAATGTTAATCTGTAATTATTCAGCAAGGTAAACTACAATAACATGAAATGAATGCTAGACAATGTTCAAGATAATGCAAAAAGTACAGAAAATATATAAAATCTATTATTATAAAACAAAAGCGCATCGATATATTAAAATGTCAGTTGTGATGGAATCACATCAATACTGAATTGTGTCACATATTTATAATGTACAGTCTATTTTATAAACCGCTACTGTCATCATCCACCAAATTTAGCTAACAGCTATCGATAAAGCTAGCTAGCTAGCTAACGCCGACATACGCTATCGTATAAATGCAGTCAATGTATCATGCAAAGAAAAGTGATTACTTCAAACTACAGTCTCGTACAGTCAGACGTATATCCACACTTTGTTTTAGCCCTGTTCCAGCACTGGAGACTCAAATATAAAGTCTCAAAGATTGTAGTAAAACAATCATAACTGTGTCATTTTAATTATGCTACCTCATCTGTCAGCATGATGCCGGTGAATCACGTTGTCTTCGTTGTATGTAACGGGATTGTTTTGGCAGATGCTCGAGTCCCTATGGAGTGTGTGCACGAGCAACAGGTAGCTGCTGCAGTAGGGTTGTGCCGATGGACGATATCATCGTCCATCGTGATGGCTGACCAACATCACGATGTAGAGCCACCATCATGATGCCACGCCCCCTTTTGCGAGTCTTGCTAGTGTGACTCACTAATCCTAGTCTCTTCTATAGTTAACCTAAAAACTTTGCAGGGATTGCTCTGTAAATTAAATTGAGAATATAACTAATGCATATATGCTATTTTAAATACTGTAGTATATGCCAGAGACGTGACGTGTTAGTCTGTGAAAATAACATGTCAGGCAGGCTACACAAATATTGATCTGGACATTGTTAGCTTCTTGTCTTTTTTTTACATGTCTTACACTGTACATTTAGATTAAAATATTTTATGTTGTAGGCTACAAGAAAATAGCCTTTATTAATGAATTATTAGTAGTTGTAGTGTCTCAGAAAATCTTGCTCATTGTCACATAGCTCTTGTATACACTGAAGCGGAAGTTTAAGATAAACCCAGACCAGCTTAACGTCAAATCACTTTTTGTCTGGTTAATACTTTTAAAGAAACATTTCCTTGGCCATAAATCCATAATGTCAAATCAAATGAAAGAAACAAGGTGAATATGAATAACACACATTTATTAAAACATAGAAGAACAAGAAATAAAGAACAAGAAAACGGAACAACACTCAGACCGAAACTTCGGCATTAACATTTCACTTATAATTAGCAGCACAATTAACTTCAGCACAGGCTACAAAATAAATGATGTTATTGAAATATTGTAAAGTGGTCATATGAACTACACAAATGAACGCTTAAAAAATAATATGCAAAATCGAATAGCTCCGCAACGGATGGTCGAAAAATGCGTAAAGAAGTCTACTATCTTTCACCATAGACCATGTTTAAATTTCGATGTTTCTTGCCAGAAATACCAACATATTCACTTTATCTGGTTTTAATAAGCTGCGGATTGGAGTAACTACACTACCCGCTGTGCTGAAGACCCGCTCTGATGGAGTACTGGTAGCACATATGCACAGATATTTCCGTGCTAATCTTGCCATGAACGGAAACCTTTTGTTGTTCGTTTACACCAAGTCAGCGGGTCCTCTTCCCCATCAATGGCCATTTCCTGCAGGTACATGGTAATTTCTGCCTCGACCTTTTGCTCATCAGTGAGTAAAATAACGAAATTATAGTTTTTAAGTGGATAATAGTATTTATGTAAAGAGATATTAAAATAAAAAGTGCACAACTCTTCTTAAGTGAAAGCTAAAAAAATAAATGCTTCACGTGTCGTGCAACCTACTGATAAAGCGCCGACGAGTCATTAGTTGGGTTAGTAAAATAACGAAATTAAAATTTTTCATATAATTTTGGAAAATTATATGAAATTATATAATCCCCCCCGCCCTGCCTCACCGACGATATCATCGTGCATCGTGATGTTTTACTGTCAACATCGTCAACTGCCAATTTAGGGGACATCGCCCAACCCTATGCTGCAGTTCACTTAACGGCCACAGGTGTCACTAATAACAAGGGTTTCTGAATCTTACGTACTGCACCTTTAACAGTAGATCAACAGAATTTGCTCGTCAATTGTCCAAAATTCCAGTATTATAAAAAACTCTTTTCCTTCTCTCTAGCTTTTTCTTTTCACTGTCAGTCAAAATCAACATGAACTCAACAATCAATAAAGGTTACGTAAATAAACATTCAATCATGTCTAGCTATATATGTTGTTTTTTTTATACTACCCTGAGTCCCATGAACAAAACCAGAAGTCTTTGTTGTTCTGGTGCAGAGATATGTGATTTGTTACTTGGTTGCTAGGGTAACCCCATCTGGTTGCTAGGTAATGACCAGGGTGATACAATACATGTCTACATTCCATCCTGAGTGAAATAAGTCAACCTGTATGTCTGTATGATTTTTCTGGTGCAGAGATGTGTGATTTGCTACTTGCACAAAATATTCCCATGCTTTCGTCCATGTGGAGGTCCGTGGGAATGTATGACATGTAAAGCTGCACTTGTGTGTCAGTTGCTAATAAAGGTACAAGTGATTTAGAAGCGCACATTAACTCTGTGAAGCATAAACGGTCAGCAAAAGTTAAAATGTTAAATTGTTTTCACATTGCTTCATATTCCATATTCAAAATAATAGTAAATGAAGGTACACTCATGGCGTCAAATATTTTATTTTAGAGTCTTTTTCGCTGTATTAAAGTTTGCATTCATAGTAACACTGTTTTGAACCCTATTCTATCCCATCTTCCTATTTATGTGCAAATGTACAAATAAATCAATCAATAAACATATAAGTATAGAAAATAATATATGTGGAAATAAATCAATACAATCATTCTTAAGGAAATAAAAGTATAACTACGTCATATTGATCATTAATTTATATGTAAAACATTTTTAATGATGCACCGGAATAAAAATCCTAGACTCTTTATATTTATTTGTAATATTGTCACATTAGGTCCTCCATAAGAGACTAGTTTTGAAATTGGGAACGGTCAACGGATGTAGAAAGGAAGTCCCGCCTTAAAGGTAAAAGAGCCAATCACAGAACAATCTTTCAGAAACAGACATCGCCTGTCAATCAACTAGAGAACGCGCATGCGCATTAGCTACACAAGCCGGGAGAATTGCGTTTGTTTAGTGTTATCAGAGATAAAGAAGCACATTTTATGATTCCAGTGTCTTCAGATTTTACTGCTGAATATATTTTAACACTGAAATATGTTTTTATCTTAATCTCGCGTCCGTTATAGATGAGATGTTTGATTGAAGCGCGATTTAAACTACTGAACGATTTTATTAACTTAAACTAAAACAAAAGTAAATTGATTCACTCAAAATTAATTCATCACATACACAATTGTTCAGTTCTTCTTTAAACAGTTTCAGGGGGGGTGCACCGTTCCTGGAGGTACTGCAATACCAGGTCGATACGTGGAGTGGACGGAGCAAGCCCCTATTCCATCTCCCTGATCCAAAAATCAATTTAATATATGGTCCCCGGATAGGGGACGTATCAGATATTAAACTGATAAGAACAGATACTACACTTGATCTTAGCCAAAAGGCCGAGAAGCGATACCGAAATAAGGATCCGAGCAAAGGGAGTCATTCAGACAACTACAGATCTCACTGACGGTCTTATTCATAATAATATCAGACCATTTCAAACTATAAACTACTTACAAATACAAACTTCAAAATTAAAGCCCCACTCAGAGACTGTGTGAAGAGTTTTGAGATTCTCGTCAATAAGAAGCCGAAAAACCTTCAAAATACGCGGATATTTTTCCTCCCTCTGTTATCATGAGTTCTCCATCATCCAATCAAACACGAGAACAGAGTTTGTGGAAAATAAAACTATTTAGAGTCTCTTTATAATCCTAAAATAATCCGCTTTTCACAGGAAAGTCTCTCTGCTCATGTTCTGACACCAGATTCACAAAACAACAGGAGAAAATGAAGCTTTTGCCACATTTATTTCCTTTGACGCCCTCATGTGGTGAAATGTGGAACTGCAAGTCCGTCTGCGACATCAAACTACAATCACTGTACGACGAGAAAAGCTGCAAACCCTTTCAACGACTATTTCAACAAACATTTTAGCGCCATCAATCTTGACAGATCTACACTGAAACAATAAAGCGGGAAATCAGCACAAACTGGTGTTTGCAAATCCTTGAATGAGCGTTAAATATCAGCAACCCGTTGAATAAGTTTGATCTGATTTGATTGTGACTGACTTCATCCATCGGTGTATTTAACGGACACAGTTCACGTGAGAAATGTCTTTATTTTCTCATTTAAACGCCTCAAATTGGACGGTTGTCTCAGATTAGCCTACACTGATTAACAACGGCCAAAAAAAACAATCAAAAAGCTCGAAATTGATGAATTTAACGTTGTTCTTAAAACATTTTCGACGGATTAATCATAGTTTACGGGACTACAAGCATTTAAGTACATAAAAGTAGTCTAAATAATCAAATGAAAAGTTTTAAATGTGAAGATACTCACAGGTGTCGCTTGTTTTGCATCAAACCGCGTAAAAATCCACCTGAACATTGAGGCTTTTTTGCAAATTATGAAACCTACTATGACGAAGAGCTCATGAATATTAATCAGGACGTGCTAACGTATATCGGCACGTGTCCAATGACGAAGGCTTTCATAAATTAATATTAAAAAGAGAGCCTTCTCCCTTAAGAAGAATTAATCAACAAATCTTTATCTTTCCTCTGATTAAGTTTCTCTGAAATTAGTTATTTGATGTCACAATGTGAATAATTGTTGGTTATTTTCAAAACATTTAAACAGATTAATACTCTGTATAGATATTAAATACAGTCATGTATCAACATTTGATTTTTTTGGACTAAAATTGTGCAAGACTTGTGTGTTATCCCGGTACAAATCATACAATAGTTCTGTGTGAGAAACAGACCAACATTTAAATGTTTATTTACTGATAATCTTTCCCTCCACCGCAGCTCTCAAAATCTCTTTCACACTTTCACACATTTAAAACTCCTCTTGCTTTAACAAGGTTGCTGCAGAGTTTTAAATATTTAAAATCAAATGTAAGACTTTTAAAGACAGTGACGTCACATGAAAAAGGTCAATAGCTTAATTGCACTGTAAGTCACTTTGGATAAAAGCGTCTACCAAGTGCATAAATGTGAATGTAATAACTGTTGTTAATTTGTAGTAATTATGGATTTAGTAACAGTTATAGTGATATAGTGATCTATATAGGTTACTCTGGGCTACTGACCAAAAGGTTGGGGGTTCAAGCCCCAGCACTGCCAAGATACCACTGTTGGGCACTTGAGCAAGGCCCTTGACCCTATCAGGGATGCTGTTTCATGGCTGACCCTGCGCTGTGACCCCAGCTTAGTTATGATATGCGAAAACAACTGCATTTCATTGGCTCTGTACCTGTACTCTGCACAATGACAATAAAGTTGAACCTTAACCTTAAAAGTTGGATGCTTCGGTGGGTGAAGAGTTTGTGTGAAGGGTGTGTGGGGTCGTCCACAATGCTGGTTGCTTTGTGGATGCAGAGTTTTGTGTAAATGACTTTGATGGAGGGAAGAGAGACCCCGATGATCTTCTCAGCTGTCCTCACTATCACCTGCAACTTATTTGACAGGCTCCACATAGGCTGTCTGTGGACAGATGTTTTATGCAAAAATATGCATTTTTACAAGTTTTAAATGGCATACATATGTTAAATGGTGTCCTGAGCATTACAAAATAATGTTTTGTCAATAAATATGAATAATTAAATGTATGTTGTTGATGCATTGTCCATGGACTACCTAACTGGGCCCATTAAATGAGTTACAGGTGGGCACTTCCTGTTTTATTGCTTAGTCATGCCCACATGCAACTTATTTGACAGGCTCCACATAGGCTGTCTGTGGACAGTCATTTCTATGCAGAAAAATGCATTTTATGAGTTTTAAATGGCATACATATGTTAAATGAAGTATAAAATATGCACCTAAATAATACATGTCTTGAAATTGGATTGTTCAGAGTAGGGCTTTGACTCCGAACTTCGTTATTCGAATATAATTCGAATATATATATATAAAAAAAGATATTCGAACGAATAATAGGCAGCCTTTAATATTCAAATATGTTATGTGCATTTATTTATTTTTGTAAATGGGTTTGCTTGAAACGTTGTTTTTAATTAAAATTCCAAGGCTTTTTCACGCCTGGTGAAGTTGTGAATCGCAAGTTCATTAACAAGGCTATTATTGGTCATCTGGGCCGTTAGCATAGCGTCGTCATAGGTGACGTTAGCGTCATGGTTACTAAGCACGCCTATTCTGTAAACAAAAACAATGGCAGCGCCAGCGCCTACAAACACGCCTGAGGAGTTCGAAATATACACTCCTGAAAATCTAAAAAGCAACGTGTGGTGCTACTTTGGGTTCCAAAAAAAGGGAAACATCACGAGCAAAGACAAAGTGGTGTGTAAAGTGTGTAGGACCAAACTAACCTACCACGCAACGACCAGCAATATGAGAGCCCACCTGTTAACACTACATCCCAGGAAGCTGGAAGAGGAGTCGGGATCGGGGGCGAGGCAGGTCAGAATTGACTCCATGCTATCTCCTTCACGAGGCCTCCCATATGCCTGTCAAAATAGAGCGACAGATTTGAATTTGTGGATACAGATTGCAAAAACTGAAGGCACGGTTTCCAAATCTGAGAGCACGGATTAGAAACTCGTGAGTACGGTTTAGATTCTGTGGGCACGATTTGTTAAACCGAGGGAACAGTTTGAGAATTCGTGAGTACAGTTTATATACGGGTGGACGGATAGCAAAACCGTTGCCACGGATTGTTTTTTTGTTTCTCCCACGGCCAGCCAGAAAGCCCATAATGGCGAGTTCTAATTTAGCCTAGGCTAAATGTTTGATTGTTGGGGATAGCGCTGTATCTCGAAGTGTTCTAATCTACATGATTGATCGAGATTGGGGAGGAGAATGCATACCATGGGATACCATATCTAAAAAAACAGCAGTATGTGGACAGATGTTTTTTAAGCTCCATAATCATTTAATCTGATTAAAAAAACTATTTATGTGTCTCTGCACTTCATCCTGCTGCATATTCATCCATCAAAACTTAAAAAATCCTCCATTGTCCATGAACATCCTACATTTTTTAATAGGATAGTTTGTACATGGGATGTTCAAATCTCAGCTTTTGGATAACATAGGAGGCTGAAACTTCTATTCCTATGCTTGTCACAACATCCTCTTTTCATTGTGCAAATATGAGGAAGATTAGAGAAAGTACAAAATTTCAACCAAAAAAAACACTAAGGGTTTTTTTTTAGCTGAATTTTCAGGTTTCTCCAATCTTTGTGACATTCACACCATGGAATGGGGACACCAAGACAAGCAGAGGACTGTGAGTTTCAGCTTCCAATGTCATCTAGAAACTGAGATCTGGACATCCCATGTACAACCTATCCCATTCAAATATTTGGGCTGTTCATGGTCAGAGGAATTTTTAAGTTCTGAAGGATGCATATAATTCAGTGGGACTCGTAGAGTCATGTAAATATGTTATTTTATACATACCTTGATCATTGACTGTAGTAAACTGATGTCTATAAACTAAGTTAGACACATTATGTCGGTTGGAATTGGGATGATCCCACCTGTAACTTATTTAACAAGCTCCACATAGGCTGAATGTGGACAGATGTTTTTATGCAAGTTGTAGGTGTTTTTTACATTTACATAAATGTTCTATGGTGTGTCCAGAGTGTTATACAAGTGGTTTATTTGAAAATATGCACATAAATAATAAATATATCTTGAAAATGGATTGTCCAGAGATCCCCTATCTGAGGCCCAAGTTGTACTTGGGAGACCATAGTTTAGTCCAAAACAGCATCTCACCAGTAACAGATTTGACAGGCTCCAAGTGTTCGTGGACAGACATTTTTAAACTCCATAATCATTTAATCTTAATAAAAACAATTTAGGTGACTCCTGCTGCATGTTTTCCATCATAACTTCAAAAAAATATTTAGCTGAATTTGTAAGTTTCTCCAATCTTTTTGAAATTCACACCATGCAATGGGGACACCAAGACAAGCAGAGCTTCCAATGTCATCCAGAAACCCGTTCTCCCCAGTCCGCCCAAGGGCCGGTTGCACCAGCTATACGTAAGTTACAACTCAGCCTAGTTGTGGTGTAAATGGGCTGTAAGTCACAATTTACACACTATTAAATATTTGAGTGTTGCACCATTAAACTTAGGTAGGACATAACCCAACCTATAAATTAATTATTATTTATTTTAACCCGACCAGGAGTCACGGATAGAATAATAAAGCAGACTCACTTAATGACATCAGTGAGCTCATGTTTTGGTTGACAGGCTTCAGTTCTTTCGACATATATGATGATGTTGGCATTTACACTTGTTTACATTTATGGGAGAAAACATGTAAAAAATGTGTTCAGGATGAAACTGATCTAATGGTGCACTTTCATGTGTATGCCACCCGGTGTAAAGTTTAACATACAAAATAGATATTAAAATTAATAAATGTTGTATTAGTATGTATTCATTTATTGTCCCTTATTCAATTTAGATACAATTATTGAATATTGTTATTTACTTAAGCTAAATATATATCATTAATGAAATCTTGTTTTATTACGTATTGTATTTTAATGGGGATTAAAATATATAATTTATTACAGCTGACAGTTACGTGAGCAAACAAGGTTTAAATAAGATCAAACTGAAATTCACGTCTGTTTAAGCACACGGACACATTTTTGCATTTCCATTAATAAATCACTAACAGAATCTTTATTGGGCAAAATTCACTAATTGGTGAAAAACTGCCCTTTTTGTCTCTTTCTCTGGCTAATTGTAATAATATAAATGTATTTTAAATATTCATTGTAAATTTCTCTCCATGTTGCTTTAATCGGCTATTATTAAAGGGCCTCATTAAATTTTCTCATGGATCAAACAGTGTATTTGTAATTACCATTAGAATATTTAAAAGAAACATTTATTTGTTTTATTGTTAATTGGAGAGAAAGGTTTGATCTGGGTAAAATGAATACTGGTTTTACTATAGTAATATTGTAGTAACAGTGTTTTTGTCAGAAGTCATAGTTTTAATGCCGTTACTCATGATGTTACTACAGTAATATGTGTTCATTTACCATGTTTCATTCTGTGCTTACTATGATTTTACTAGTAAATACCATGTTGATACTATGATTCCTGTAGTTAAACATGGGTAATGTTGATCAGAGATCACACAGATTGACAGTTTTGTGTGTGAGATCATCTAAATGAACTTCTTAATTCAGATCGGGTCATTTAATCCAGTTTTCACATCATTAAGATGAATTGGAGGGCAGGTTTATGAATGTGTGGTTACAGTCACACATGTTACTGTCTTGTTCTCGTTTACTATTTTATATTGCACAGGGCGTGCAGTCGTAAATAAGGAGACGTACAGCGAGTACCGAACAAACTTGGAACCTTTATTCGTTCACCTGCCTCAATCCTTTACATGTGCTTCAATACCCAAAATCACCAGAAACTCGTTCCTGGCACCGTAAAACAGTGTCGCAAATATTCAGTGCTTGCCAGAATATTACATCCCCTTTGTTTTGAAAGAATAAAAAAAAAAATAAATAAATAAAAAAAACATTGAGTCAACTTACTCAAGTCACAGAAACATTACTCTAGCCTAAACACAGAGGTTGCTGCATTTCACAAAACATCTAGACACCTCTGACACTTAATGTATCACACAATATGCAACAGTACTTAGGAACAAAACGTCCATTATTCTCTGACAGCCCATACCAGATTTTAGATTTCAATCCTCTCATAGGGGCAGCGATCCGCCTACACCCCAGACGAATTATCAGTCACAAATCAAGGATTGATCTTGGTCGTACTGCTCGACCTGATCTGGTATAGTATTGTATGGGCTGGATCTCTCTGTCATTTGAATGCTGTGCTGGTACTTCAGTGTGTACCTGAAGCGTTGATGTGGCTGTGCTGTTTTGCTCTTCCTCTAGGTTTGCAGAAACGCAGGTGTTTTCCACAGGCTCCTCTTTTGTGCTGAGAAGATGACGGCGATTTCTGCGATACACCCGACCATCTGAAGTGCAAACATGATATGATCTTTGTGTATTGGCAGGGTGTACAACAACAGCTGGTTTCCAAAGTCCATGCTCTTGAATGCGAACACCTTGTCCAGTGTGAAGCTGTGATAGTGGGTGAGTTGAGCGATCATAATACTTTTTCTGCTGCTGCTGCTGCTTTACTCTTTTGGAGCGCGCCTCTGTGAAACTGACAATTTCAGGTAGGAGCTGCTTAATGGTGTTTGGCAGTATGGATCTCAGTCTGCGACTCATAAGAAGCTGGGCAGGTGACTTGAAGTTGTCCACAGGTGTATTCCTATACTCTAACAAACTGAGATGGGCATCTTTCTTGTCCATCTTGGCTTTTGTCAAAATCGATTTTGCAATCTGCACAGTCTTCTCAGCCAAACCATTGCTCTGGGGGTAATGAGGGCTTGTGGTGGTGTGCATGAAACCCCATGTCTTTGCAAAGTCTTCAAACTCCTTGGCCCGATATTGTGGACCGTTGTCGGAGACAACTTTCTCTGGGATGCCATGCCTTGCAAAAATGACTTTGAGTTTGCTGATGACAGTGGCAGCAGTGGTCGTGTTGAGTTTGTCCAATTCAAAGAAGCGGCTATAGTAGTCTACTGTAACCATGTATTCTTCGCTGTTCCAGGTGAAAAGTTCTGAAGCTATCACCTGCCATGGTCTGGTTGGTATTTCGTGAGGAATCATGGGCTCCTTGGTGTTTGAACAGCATCGCTCCAGGCAGGTATCGCATCTTTCGACCATGCGTTCTATTTGTTTACCCATTCCTGGCCAGAATAACACGTCTCATGCTCTTTGCTTCGACTTCTCTATGCCCATGTGACCGACGTGAATGCGTGTGAGCATATGGTATGACTATCTTCTCACCTTTGAGAATGATTCCGTTGGTCAACGACAGTTCGTCTCGGAAATTCCAGAAGTCGCTAATGTCTGCAGGGCATTTTCTCCTCTCTCCAGGCCATCCATCCAGAATCACCTGTCTGAGCTGGACAAGCTGGCTGTCTAACTCAGTCTCAGCACGGATCTGTTGCAGCCTTGTGTCGCTGACAGGTAAGCTTTTGTATACCATGTGAACCTGCAGAGCCGGCCCAAGGCATAAGCGAACTAAGCGGCTGCATAGGGCCCCGGTGGCCACCAGGGGGCCCCCAAGAGCACATGAAATATTTTTTTTTAAAAAATTGTTTTTTGATTATACTATCAATGGACAATGGTAATTATAAAAAAACGCAATATTAAATGCAATATTATGTTAACGGGCTGCACGATAAAGGTATGTTAAGTAGCTAGGCTAAGTTACGAGCTAACATTAGCTGGCTAGTTAGTTAACATAGCCTATGTAGCATATCTTCTTTTTTAGGAAAGTTTGATTAAACAGCCGTAAATAGCCTTGACATCTTAATATATTATTAGTACAACATATTACTTAGCAAGTTTTAGATTAAAGTTTTTGTCTTCTGTGTAAAAATTACTTTCCTGTGTATATATTTTTGTAATAAAAATATGCTTCCATTTAAAAACTTTGTACTGATAACAACTTAACATTATTTACAGTCATTTACCATTTTGGGGTCTTTGCTATTATATTCCAATATCATTATGCCTCAGTTAGCTAGTTATAGATTAAGAGTTGTTGTTTAGGTATACAGATGGCTTGCTGCTGTGTATAATAATTTGTGTTGATAAAATAACTTTATAAATATTCTGTCAAATATGTACTCTTATGAAACTTCCCTAGGAGCACTGTTGAAATATTTTGGACGTGGGGCACAACCAACGCCACCTGCCCCAAGTTCCAGTGCTACAGCTGATGATGATTTTTCAACAATCCCAGATCATTATATTTATATGGATAAACCATGCCTTTGTTTTTGACAGACAGTTGCATTACCTTCTAATATGACATCTAACATGGCTAGCTTTTATTATTATTTTCATCTTTCATCAGGTCCATCCTCTGCATGCGAGGAGCACTTCCCAGCACGTGCATCCACTGATGTGGTCATCTATCTTGTCTGACTCAGAAAGGACTGATCTGGTAAGCAGAGGGTCACTGCCTATAAAGGAAAACTTCACATTCCCTGAAAAACCTGATGGCCAAAGCTTCCACTACACCTACAGAAAGTTAATTAATGGGGAAAAAATGTGGAGCTGCTCACTTATTCAAAAAGAAATGATACTGTCTACAGCTTCTGCTGCTCATTGTTCTCTAGGAAGTCCACAAAACTGGTAACAGAGGATCAACAGGATTGGGTAAATATAGGTGTGGTACTGTCACATTTAAAACCGTAGAAGGGTAAAATCATGCCAGGCAGACATTGGTATGTTGTAAGCAACACAGCTACAACTAATAAAATTGATAAGGGTTGTGTTAGATTTATAGTGCGCGAATAATCAAGCATTGACAATATTCAATCATATTGGCGGCACCGAGGGGCCCCCAAATCAAATTCTGCTTAGGGCCCCATAAAGGCTTGGGCCGGTCCTGTGAACCTGCATGTCCATTCCTTCACTGAGATTATCGTGCTCTGTCTCAATGAACTTTCTAGAGAGGGTGTCAGCCACAGGTATCTCCTTTCCTGGCCGGTGCGTGATATTGATATCATATTTCTGGAGTTGCAGGATCATTCTTTGGAGTCGCGGCGGGGCTGCAGCTAGTGGCTTTTTCATCACGGCTTCAAGCGGCTTGTGATCAGACTCCACTATGACTTTTCGGCCATATACGTTTGCAGCCGAATAAGACCGCGTAGAGCTCCTTCTCTGTCTGAGCATAGCTAACTTCACATTCGGTCAGTGATCTTGAAGCATAGCGGAGCGGCTTTCCGTCCTGCAGCAGGACTGCACCAAGGCCATATTTCGATGCATCCACTTGAAGGTGCAGTTCTTTCTGTGGGTCATAGTACGCAAGTACTGTTCCAGGTTCCTTAGTTATGAGATCTTTCATTTTTTTTAATGCGGTGTCGTGCTGGGAATCCCATATGAACTCGCTGGACTGTTTTAGCAGCTGGCGAAGTGGTGCATTAATGTCCGATAAACAGGGTGCAAACTTAGACAGGTAATTTACCATTCCCAGGACTGTTTCGAGCTCCGCTTTGCTCTTTGGTGGCTCCATGTGCTTGATCGCTGAGACCTTTTCAGGGTCTGGCCTGACTCCCTCAGCGGATAAGCAGTGGCCGAAGTAGCGAACTTCAGAGGCACTCACAATGCTTTTCTCTTGATTGAGCTTCACCCCTTTCTCACGAGACCTTTGCAACATTGCGTGCAAGTTGTCGTCATGTTCCTTTTGGGTTCGTCCGTAAACGAGGATATCATCGACGATTGCAACAACACCATTTAGACCTTCATATGTCTCGTCGATTTTGCGTTGAAATTCATCCTGAGCTGAAATTATGCCAAATGGAAGACAACGAAATCTGTATCGTCCTAGTATAGTGTTGAATGTCGTCAGCTTGGACGATTCCTCTGTTAGTTTTATTGCCCAGTACCCTGAACGGGCATCTAAAACACTGAAGTATTTTGCACCCGTTAGTTTGGGCATGATGTCTTCTATCGTTGGCAAAGGGTAATGTGGACGCTTGATAGCTTTATTGAGGTCGCGGGGATCTAGGCATATTCTGAGTTTGCCGGTTCTCGGTTTTTCCACGACCACAAGTGCGTTCACCCAATCGGTGGGCTCTGTTACCTTGACTATGACTCCTTGTTTTTCCATATTTTGCAGCTCTTCTTTCAGTCTGCCACGTAGAGCCAGAGGAATCCTTCTCGGTGGATAAACAACTGGAGTTGCATTGGGTTTTAGATGGATTGTGCACTCCCCTGGAAATAATCCAATGCCATCGAATACATCAGCATAATCCTCCATGATGGACTTGTCTTTTTAAGTGCGTTCACTGAGAGCACTATCTTGATAAAGTCCAGGTCCAGGCATGCTTTTAGACCTAACACAGGCGGTGCTTGGGTGTTGACTATGTAAAAGTTCATCAGTGTTTCTCTGTCTTTGTATCTGCACTGCAACACACAGGTCCCTTTTGCTGTGAGCATTTGACCACCATATCCAGTGAGGCTGTGCTTAGTCGGTGTGAGTTTGCACTGACATTTTAGCATATTAAATGTGTCCAGTGGAATGACATTCACCTGTGATCCGGTGTCCAACTTGAAACTAACTTCAGTATTTTTATCTCCCAGCAGTATGTCCGCAAACGCTTGTTCCGTGTCACATGACTTTTTCAATACTGGATCCACGAAAAACTCTGCATGTGGGTCTTCTTCATCATGAGAAGCTTCTTGGCTCACTGCATGAACATTCCTTTTGTACACCGAACGACACACTTTGGCGAAGTGGTTGGGTTTCCCGCATTTGCCACATTGTTTACCTTTTGCAGGGCATTTACCAGAAGTACCGTGTGCCTGGTTGCCACAGTAACCGCAATTTCTGCCGCGCTCCGCGACATTATTGCTGCTCCGACGAAAGGCTTTCGTTCCAGCTTTTACTGTTCGCTTCTGTGACTCTTTCTGCGAGATAACTGCGCGCACTGCTTGATCGCGAGGGTTGTATGCGCTGTTTGCGAACGTTTTGAGCTGAGCTTGTGCAAGTTCGTGTGATCTGGCTATATCCATGGCCTTGTCTAACGTTAACTCCGAGCCGACGCTCAACAGTTTCTCCCGCACTCGCGGAGAGTGAATTCCAAACACGACGCGGTCTCTAACCATTTCCTCGCTGTCTGCATAAGCACAGTCTTTCACCAATAGTCTTAGTTCAGTCAGAAATTGCTCAAAACTTTCGTTGGCTCTTTGAATTCGCTCATGAAATTTATATCTGGCGAAAATTGTGTTTGTTTTGGGCATCACATATGCTTCGTACTTGTCGTAATATGTTTTCAGTACCTTTGCTTCATCTGTCGTCAGCGCCCAGGTGTTGAAGATATCTCTTCCTTTTTCTCCTATCCACAGGAGTAAATAACTGCACTTTTCGTCTTCACCTCGTGTCTTCAACGGACCCGCGAACATGAGCTCTGCATGCTGTCTGAACTTACACCATGCATCTGGTAAGTTAGACGATTCCCAATTCATGTGCGGCGATGGTACTGCTGCAAAATCCATTTTAATTACTTTTCTTCTGACACCATGTCTTGTTCTCATTTACTATTTTATATTGCACAGGGCGTGCAGTCGTAAATAAGGAGACGTACAGCGAGTACCGAACAAACTTGGAACCTTTATTCGTTCACCTGCCTCAATCCTTTACATGTGCTTCAATACCCAAAATCACCAGCAACCCATTCCTGGCACCGTAAAACAGTGTCGCAAATATTCAGTGCTTACCAGAATATTACAGTTACAACAGCAAATAATATCTGAAACACAAATAACAGTTTGTCAGTTCATCAGGACAGTTATAATCTCAAGTGTTTATCAGTGTTTTAATGTTTTCTTGTGAATCTTCTGATCATGATTTAATCGCATTGGTGAATTATTCACTATATTGAGGCTTTTGCGACATCTGCTGGTCACATTTGTGTTACTGCAACTGATAAAATGACAATATTATACGCTCATATTTTTATACAATATCATCAAACATACACAGTTGAGTAACAGCTCACAACATTTGGCCACTTTTATTTCAACTTTGTCCTGTTATTTTGTATCTTGTGTACTGATTCGTGCCATTAGTTCAGTGTTTATTAGCAGTGTTTGGACCTTATCAGAGAGTGTTTAGCAGAGGCGGGCCACTTCTATTCAAATAAATGCGAGAAATTAGAACGCCCACGGAAGCAACAGTTAACGGATGTAGAGAGGAAGTCCGCCTTACAGGTGAAAGAGCCAATCACCTTTCAGATGCAGACATCGCCTGTCAATCAATAAGAAAATGAGTTTGGGCATCCATCTTTAATCTGTGTTAATAGTGATGTGTGTCGTTATATTGAGCTCATAGTTCAGCTCATATCAGTCATTAATGTTTGCTGGTGTTCTGTATATAAGTATGTACATCACTTCACACACATAAACACTCTTTCACACATCAGTGCGCATCTTTCATTCATTTATTGCAAGTTTCAAAGCAACAATACAAACTTTAGAGATTGTTTAGCAGATACGAGAGCGATTATAACATGATTTCCTCTTATGTGCCTCTTTACTAGAGAATGCAGCGATAAAGCAAGAAAGTGATGAAACATCCTGATGATCAGGACAAAGAATCATTTTTAATGAGATCAAATATTTCATAAACAAACAATTAAAGGGCAGAAGGTAGAACTTCATGAATGACAGATCTTTCTTATTTCTGTGAGCACAGATTCAGTGTGGTCACATGACCTCTCACAGAATATGACAGGACGTGATTGATGACAGAATGATTTCTCCTCTTCACACTCAGTGTCTGGTGGGGGCAGATTTGTATTCACAGGTTCATCTGTAAGACATTTGTCATTAAAGAGTTTCAGTCCTTCTCCCCAAGTGTTCTTCAGGTGATCATGTAAGTTAATCAGACTCACTGTCGGAATCGTTCTCTGGTTGACAATCTCATCTACATTCGGGGCCCAGTGTGCTTTGGAGAACCAGGATTGATTCTTACTGTTGTAGCAGCAGAACGCCGTCCACATCATCTTGGGAATATTCACTCTGTTATTTAAGTTTATGGTTCCAGGTACGGCCCCCGTCAGCACATACGCCAACACTTTATTATTATTGTCGAGGCAGTGTGAATCCATCAGCTGCTTTGTATAGGTTTCCATACGACCCCAGCTGCCGCCATTAAAACTCACTTTCTGTGGCACAGCGTTGGTGAGGGTGAATGTAGATTTGGCTGTGGGAACATCCTTTGCGTGACAGACGGGAAATAAATGACCGCGGTTCACATTCGGTGGGTCTGTACGGTAATCAGCATCAGTGGCCTGCTCACTGTTGTCAAGCTATAAAGGAAATAAATGTATAAAATAGAATCAGGATGTCAGTAAACACTGAACAATAGTTACTATTTCATGAAAAGTAAAAGAAAATATTACAAATATAATTTTAATTTAATGGTGACTTTATTGATTGTCACATGGATATTTGACGGTGCACCTCCACAATGTGAGTAAATCACTCGCACATGTGACCAAATTCAAGTTCAGCAGCGAGATCTTTTTTCACTGTGTGTTTGTACGATTAATAAACGTGTCATTCACATTATTCTGCACTTTAAGTGTTTATTAAATATTATAGCTCATTAATAATGCACAGATTCAACATCATATTTATTGATGGCTGATTAGATGATCGCATGAATAAGTAGGTGTACAGGTGTTGCTAAATGTGCTCAGTGAGTGTATGTTTACTCAGAGAGACACAATCTGAGTTTTCCCCCCGTCAATCAAGTGAACTGAATGAGGAAATCTGTATCAATACCAGCCCTAAAACAAATGCAATCGAATATGTGCAAATTATCAAGATCACTTTATCA
Source organism: Xyrauchen texanus (assembly GCF_025860055.1). Lineage (NCBI taxonomy): Eukaryota > Metazoa > Chordata > Actinopteri > Cypriniformes > Catostomidae > Xyrauchen > Xyrauchen texanus. Next base: position 1,238,204 of record NC_068301.1, on the reverse strand, counting down.
AGTTAAATTATCAAAATGTTTCTGTTAAAAACTTCTGACAAAAAGATTCAAAACTATCATTGAAGTGTTACCTGAGGCTCAGTTGACCAGGGTTTCTTTGCTTGATCCCGGTTGAAGTTTCCTTTTCCACTGTATGTGTAGGCTGAGAACACTGGGATTCTGGATGTTGTGTTATAAAACGTTGCGAAGGTGTACTTGTCTTTAGCACCCTGACAAATTAACTTGAAATGATTTTGATCTGCTGACTTTGAATCTACCAGAACACCAGGAATCTCTGGAGGCTGATTGTCTAAGAAGAACTCGCTGCATTTATCAAAATCATCTACGACATCAGAGACGGCGCACTGAAAGATCAACATCAGGACCGCAGAGAGGATGATCACAACCATCATGAACAGAGTCAACAACCAAATATAAACTATCAGGAGAAGAACTTCCCTTTATATAGAGCCCCGCCCCGCCCTCTTTACTGTGATTGGTCAGTCTAAATCTACATAAAAGTGCTGCATATAGCATGTATTACTGCTCATCTAATTGCATATTAATGTGTTAATCATATGCGCATTTCTAAATGAGCGGACCAAATTAATTGGTGTAGTACAAAAAGATTGAAGTAGAAGTGTGATCAGAGTCAAACTAGAGACGAGAGATTGTATTTTTAGACTTTATCAGATGAACTAAAATTCACACTGTAGAATATTTGATTAAGAAGTGAGAGAGTGAGATAACATCCACTTTATTCAAACACTTGTGATCAATATTCTTTATGTTTATAATATATGTAATATGTGACTGTATCAAGAAACTTGATCTGCTCATCTGGTCGTAAAATCTTTCCCGCTCTCCCTTTCCTCACACAAAATTTTGCCCGGTTGTAAAAACCAGTAATAAGTGTGTGTGTGTGTGTGTGTTTGTCTGTAAGTGAGTGTTTGTGTGTGTGTGTGTGTGTTTGTCTGTAAGTGAGTATGTGTGAGTGAGCGTTAGTGTAAGTGTGTGTTTTTGTGTGTGTGTATAAATGTGTGTGTGTGTGGGCACGGGTGTCAGTTTGTGTGGAAAAGTTTTGGGGACAAAAGATCAGATGAAAAACAATTATGGCAGGACGGGAAAAAATATTGAATAATGGCGCATAAAAAATGGGCATAGCATAGGCCAGTCAACAACACAAAAATGCTCGGCATAAAAAGCTCAACAATGTCGACTGCACATGTAACAATCATCACATCCACCCCTGCAACACCAGCTCAACCGAACAGTGCCAAAGCACCATACTGTAGAAAACAGCAGCGCATTAAGTCAATGATTACAATGAAATTCATTACGTATGTAAAAGAAAACGCACCATAAGCATACAACCCAACATATCTGCATCAAATAACAAATAAAATGTGGGATTTGCAACCACAGAGAATGCAATCCTCCTCTGCCATCGCAGCGTAACCACGATAAAGTGCCGTGAAATAAATACTGTCATTATGTATGCCACAAAAAACCCACACCAAAATCCAAACTATTTTAAAACTATAAGATGGCACGCAGGCCCTCTCTCTCTCGCATGCACACGCGCGCACACACACAAAGCCAATTTTTTTGATTGATCTGTAAATTACTTAATCGGCTACAATTAACTAAATCAATCACAGTGCAAATATGCTGTATAAAAATCCCCCTGCCTGTACCGTTGATCAACATCTTCTCTTAAAGGGGTCATGACATGGGTTTTTTTTATTGTATTATTATGTTCCCTTAGGTGCAATTATAGTATTAATATATATATTTTTTAAGAAAAACTTTTAAAATCTAGTGATTTATGACCTTTTCCCACCCTGTTTCTCATCCTCTGATTCAAACAGTCTGTTTTGGGGGCGTTTCCATTTAAGACTTCAGTGTTAACGCCCACTGTTATGATTGGCTAACGTCAGTGCCTATGTATCAATTATTGACGCCCCAGCCAGAACAATATGCAAGTAAACTAAGTAAAAACACTGTGATTATTCATAATGAATGAAATTGCGCTTTAAAAAGTAGTTTAAAGTTTAAAATAGAGTACTTACAGTTTGCGTCGTCGTTGTTCCCAGAATAGTCGGCACGGACTTATCTTTGAGCAACAGTTTTCTGGCAAAGCCAGCATCATATTGAGATTTGTTCTCAAAACAGTCATCCTTAAAATGTACAGAACAAACGCTTAAGTTAACACTGCCGTGACTGGGACGCCCTCAAAAAATAAACTGCATCCATTTTTCCCTGACGCCTGGATCTTTCGGCAGCTTATTCAGAGGTTTTGTTTGACCACAGCCAGGAACAGCACATCTGTGTGGCATCGTAATTTTCCTGTGCACAAGTAGTCTCTGTCAGAGCTCGCTGTCCATCGACTGAACACTTGTGAGGCGCACGGCGATACTGAAATGAGCGTACTTGTCTTGCGCTTAAAGCGTAGTTATCTTGTGCTGGAGGCGGTCATATGCAAACGCTGGTACGTCACTTCTAACCGACACGTCACTTCTAACCATGAATCCAGAACGAGCTGTATTTTGAGCTTGATTAAATAAATGATTCGTTTAGAATGGGGAGGACGTCTTAAAATATTAAACTTGCAGGACGTTTTAATGATACAAAGACCTCTTATATACCAAAAGATCAAGGCAAATTTGGTTTCTCATGTCATGACCCCTTTAAAGTTGAAAAATTTTAAAACTTTAAGAAGAACTAACGCTGTTAGCCGGCTAAGATATGGATGAATGAAACCTCCTCCCCAACACTTCGAGGTTTGAACGTAACACATGTCCATCCATTCCTGCTCAGGCCACAGCGCAAATCCATGAAGCTGGAAAGGAGCGGTAGTCCCATGGAATTTTCTAACTAATGTTAGCTAACTCCCAGCTTGAGGGCCGAGAACCGGCTTCTGTTGTTTACGGACCACGCAGCCTCTGTGTAGCTAAACGTAGAGTTCAATATATGACTGACATTGGTCAGTAGCCAATCATGTCAGGGTAAGGTTCTCCCTCATTCCTTACGATGATTGAATACAACTCATGTCAATCAAATATTTGAGCGAGTATACAGCAGAGTTTATAAAAAATATTATTTGTGTTTTTAATCATAAAATGACAGTTTGTTTGAAAAAAAATAGTTTTGCAATATTTTAAAATCCAAAACCTGCCAAATGTTGACAAAAGCAGTCCACATTGTATCTACCAGCCCAAGGGTATTTGTCCCAGCCCAATGTAATAAAATATCCCAACTGGACGGAAGCCCACCCAATATGGCAACACTGCACAGGATAATCAATTGTAGAAAAATGCAGTAACTTAGCTAGCAAAACATTTAACCTGCAGTAGCCTAATTTACAGCAACCCAAACTGCACAATGTCCAAGAGGAAGAAGACATTAGAAACTACTTTAGCAAACAGCACTGTACTGTAAGTGATGATCTTATTATGGAGGCCTACTGTAAAATCCAGCAATAAGAGGCACTTATCTTAATATGTTTGCAAAACTAGCTATTCTAGCTAACTAGTTAATTAGTCCATCTAATCAACATGACATTATGATTTAACAGTAGGCCTGCTGATTACCTCTATTATCTAATGAACAATAACAGTTTTCCTGCACATGTTGTGGACTGATGCTTAGCCGTAGTTGATAGTGTAGCCTACTGTAAGGATTGGGTCTCGGGTTAACATTTCTTTCATAATTTTGCATTAGAATCCGCAGCAGCCTTTTGCAACTCCAGGAGCTGATGGAGAGCTGGAGAAAAAGCCAGAGAGTTTAGAGGTGAGAATAACATACTTTAGAAAAAGTAATATTAAGATTTTATTGTATCAATTTAAAAAGTGGATCTTACGCATTAAAAGTACAAGACATTCATATTTATTGTACAATTACATTTATTTCAATAGGATCTGCAGCAGACAGTGGTTGGTGCTAGGGCTGATGTCAGGGAGAAAGGGCCAAATCCGAACAGTGAGGATGAGGAATCCGAGCATGAAGGCACTGTAGATGAGGAACAAGCAGAATCTGAGGCAGAGCAAAGTTACCCTTTGACTGAGCCACATCACCCTCATCCCAAGTTCTTTGAGGTGCAGAAGTTGCCCAACAAGACCCTTCGATTTCAGAAGAGCTGGTTCAAGTATTTCCCTTGGTTACACTACTGTCCTAGACTGAAAGGAGTTTTGTGCTTTTATTGCACCAAGGCCTTTTCAAAGCAAACATCTTCACTAGCCAAAAATACAGAGCCAACATTTATTTTGGCAGGCTTTAGTAATTGGGAATGTGCTGTGGAGGGTTTTGAGCGACATTCAAGCAGCAAAACACACAACATTGCAGTGACTACTCACATTTATGAGCAAAAATTAATAAATGTCCAACTATCCAGTGTTTTGGCAACTGCACAAGAGAAGGCCAGTTCAAGCTTACTAAAAATATTAAGCTCTGTTAAGTACTTGGCCCAACAAGGCCTAGCTTTAAGAGGGCATGGAAATGAAGAGGAGAACTTCCACTACCTTCTCCTTCTTAAGGCAGAGGATGATCCTGCACTTGGACACTGGTTTAAACGGAAACACAGCTACACCAGCCCTGTGCTTCAAAACGAAATGCTGAGTTTAATGAGCAATACCAACATTGCAGAGGAAATCCTGGCTTTACCAGTGGTCCAATATTCAGTAATAATTGATGGAACACAGGACGTAAGTGGCACAGAGCAGGAGTCCATCCGTCTCCGCTACGTTGATTCCGACTTGGAACCACGAGAGGAATTCATTGGCCTCTACGAAACGTCTTCCACCACAGGTGAGCAAATTTCTAAGATTGTCTCTGATGCGCTACTCCGCCTGAACCCCCCCCCCCCCGCCCTTTCAAGACTGCGTGGCCAGACCTATGATGGAGCAGCCAATATGTCAGGACATCTGTCAGGAGTACAGGCTTACATCAGAAAAGAACAGCCACTTGCTGTTTATGTTCACTGTGGGCCTCAATGCGTCAACCTGGTCATGCAAGCAGCTTGTTCAACCACACCGATTGTGAGGGATGCATTGCAGTGGACCCATGAGTTGCGGTGCTTGTTTGGACAATCAGGCAAATTTAAGACCATTTTCAAGTCTGTTGCAAAGTCCACAAGTGGTTCCTAAATCACACTCAAACCTTTGTGCCCAACACGATGGACAGTGCGCACCCCAGCCATTGACCCCATCCTTGCTCAATATGAGGCAGTCTTGGCTGCATTGGAAGAGATGGCTTCGTCCAGCACATCCGACACAGCTTCTAGAGATAATGGCCTTCATGAGCGGTTCCAAAAGGGCACCACGGTCCTTGGCCTGTTTCTGGCAAAAGAGGTGATGATGGGGTTAGAGGGCCTGAACACTTCACTGCAGGGGAGAGGGAAAACAGTTGAAGGCATGTTAAGTGCTGTTGACTCTGTGAAGCAGAGAGAAGCTTCAGTGCCTTGAGACGCCTGAAGACCTGGCTGCGCTCTTCAATGTCACAAACCCGACTCAACAGTGTGGCTGTTTGTCGTGTTCACAGAGAGAGAATGGATAACTTGGACTAGAAGAAACTGTGTCAAGGATTTGTTCAAGTTACTGATCGGCGCATGCATGTTTTTGGGTCATTTTAGAATCAATAATAGTTTTTTTTGTTTAAGTAACTTTTTTTGGACAATGCACATTGTTTCTTTCTGTATCTAAACTGCATTGCATGTTCTCTTTTGTGCAAATACACCTTTAACCTTTCTTTGTTCACTTGGTTTTTCAGAATATTTTAACCAAATGCTTTCAAAAAGTGGTGGGGACAAAATCAGCCATTTCAAAAAGTGGTGGGGACATGTCCCCAGCGTCCACAGTGTAAATGACACCTATTTATAGTTTCAATAGGTGCGCTGGTCAGCTACGGTTGATAATCACGGTTTCGTCTTTCTTGTTTCACAAAAGTTTTCCTGTTCAGTCGTCTCATATTAAATGATTTATTCATTATATTCTCTTCTGCTTCACCTTCTAGAAACATGACAGAACAGGGCGAGTCTTCACAGGTGAGTCTCATCTCATAAGCACCTAATGTAAGATTACCCTTATGAGAACTTACCATGGGTACCATGTTTTTATATATATTTTGGGTGGATAGTAATCTTTATAGGAATACCACAGTAAAGGGATGTCAGAGTTATAATATGAGGAATAATATGTTCCCTAATAGCACACGTACATCTCACAGACGTCTATTAGATGTGTGTGACTCTGGAAGACGTCTATTTGACATGTTTGCTCATATGCAGATGTTTGACATGTTTGCTCATATGCAGATGTTTCGCAGATTGTGACACTTTCCAAAAGATCTAAAACAAACATCTCTGAGACGTCTGTGATGATCCCGTCTGTATGAAAGTAAAAGCTGCTTTAACTCATTATGAATAAGAATAATATGTTTCCTCTGGTGGTGTGAATAAAGTATGTGCTTCATAATCTTATGATGTGTTTATTGACTAACACACATTAAATGTGCACTATATACTCACGTTATAGAGATTTTGATTTATTACAATGTGTTACAATGATCATTTACCTTTATACAGTCTGGTGTTATGAATAATATTGTCCAATGTGCATTTGCAGGTTAATTGAATCCCAATGGATGGATTTATAATATTATTGACACGTGTACAAATAACTGTCTGAATAAATGAGCAAAGACCCACAAGTGTTTTTATCCCAGTTCTCCCTCATCACAGCTCGTGTTTGGAGAAATGAAGCCGTGTCAATTAAATAAAACCCTTTATTGGGAGAAAAGTTCTGGTAATTAAACATCAGTATCACCTTTTCATGATTTACAGAAACAGACATCTCCTGTCAATCAACTAGAGAACGCGCATGCGCATTAGCTACACAAGCCGGGAGAATTGCGTTTGTTTAGTGTTATCAGAGATAAAGAAGCACATTTTATGATTCCAGTGTCTTCAGATTTTACTGCTGAATATATTTTAACACTGAAATATGTTTTTATCTTAATCTCGCGTCCGTTATAGATGAGATATTTTATAAGAGCGCTGAATCAGCTTTTTAGAAAGTAATCGTTTCAACAAAATTATCTAATTCAACTATATTAAAGATATATATATATATACACTGTTTATTCAGATCTTTTCTTGACAGTTTTAGGGGGGTGCACCGTTCCTGGAGGTACTGCAATACCAGGTCGATGCGTGGAGTGGACGGAGCAAGCCCCTATTCCATCTCCCTGATCCAAAAATCAATTTAATATATGGTCCCCGGGTAGGGGCCGTATCAGATATTAAACTGATAAGAACAGATTTTTTCATTCGAAAATTTTTATTGTCACTCTCTCTCTTTTTTCCACAATTTTTCTTTTCAAATATGTTTTCACACAATCTTAAAATTTTCCTTTAACCGATAAAACAATACATATACACACAACTTCATAATATTTGTAAAATAAAAAGGACAATTAACAAGACAAATTTAAGACACTATTAAAATCATAAAAAGTCTTAAAAGTCCATATTTTTCAATTTTGTGCTTAAAAGTCCATATTTTTCAATTGTGTGTTAAAAGTAATGTTTTAAAAATAATAAATAAAACAACTTGGTGCCAATTTAAAATGCCATCTATTGTTCAAGACCGGGATGAGTCCCTATCAAGTTGGCCATCATCCCACTCTCCAGGAAAGGCACTTGGCCTGCCGCTTCTGTGCTCAGAGGAGATCCCCTCTCCTCCTGCCCGCTGGCCTGCTGTCCCGTAGCCGGTGGTGGTAAGGGTGCATCTACAGGTGGCCAAAGTACAGTGGCGGCCGGGACCTCTTCCGTGTGACCCCGGCCCCCCCGTCCGAATAACAGCGCCCGGTACCCCTGCAGCGTTGATGTGACCATTTGCTTGCTCGCTTGCAGGGGAACTGTAACGTGTTTCCCCACCAGCAGGTTTCTTGTGGTCCAGATGGCATCCTTGATTGAGTTGAAAGTGAGCCAGAGCGAGGTAAAGTTTTTTGCAGTACAGTCCTTCAAGCCCTGGCCCACACCAAGGATGGCGAGCTTGTAATCCATCTGGACCCTACCGGCTGGCAGGCACGGAAAATACAGGGGGCCGGTCTTGGCCCACAGGTCCCACGCCGCGCTGCACTCCCAGAGTAGGTGTCGTACTGTCTCCGGGGCACTGCACCCCGGACGAGGGCAGACTGGGTTCTTGGACATGCCTCTGGAGTGCATCACCGCCCTGACCGGGAGGATCTCATGGGCCACCATCCACGCCATGTCCTTGTGCCTATTCTGGAGAGTTGGGTGGGCAGCATTTTTCCAAACATCTTTTGCCTCACCTAGTGTGAGGCCTGGGACTGGACTCACTGTTTCCCGGTCCTGCACAATGGAGACAAGAGATTTGTGGTTGGTTAAAAGGGTGACATCTTGCGACTCTTGTGAAAACTTCTTGATAAAATCATATTCTCTCAGGTAAGACCCCATCCAAAAGCGGGCCATGGCTGCAGTCTTATTTTCTGTGGATGGGGTCACCGCATAACCAATATGCAGGGCAGTGAAGCGGCTGGCTAAAAACAGGTGGGGGTCTGGGAGGCCTTTTCCCCCATTTTCTGGTCTTTTCTTGATGACCTCCCTTTTCAGTCTTTCCCACCTGGACCCCCACAAGAAATAAAACACTGCCCTCTCCAGGTCTAGAAGAAAACTCCTAGGGGGACTAAAAACAGAGCATGTAAGTAAAAGTAAGGGTAAAATCATTGCTTTAAATATTAAAACCTTTCCTTCTAGAGTCAATCGTCTTAGTCCCCAAAAACCCAGTCTTTGCCTGACTTTCCCTATCATGTCAGTCCAATTTCCCTGTCCTCCACCCTCATTGTCGAATTTAACCCCTAAAATTTTTAAATCGGTGTCTTTAAAAACTACTTCAAGTCCACCTGTGTCCACTTTTCCCCACGGCCCGAAAAACTGGGCCTCGGACTTACTTCTGTTGAGCTTGGCGCCCGAGGCCCGACCGTACTAGTCTGTCACATCCATTGCTCTTCTTACTGATAAAAAGTCTGTCGCTAAAAGGGTCACGTCGTCCATGTACAGAACACAGGTCGCCGTCAATCCACCAGTCCCCGGAACATCTAGTCCTTTAATCCATTTATCCTTTCTCAAGATCTGTGCCAGTGGCTCAATGCACGCCACATAAAGGAGTGGAGATAAAGGGCATCCCTGACGGACACCACTACAGATATTTATCGTTTTGGTTAAGTGCCCATTTACAAGAATTTTGCTGACTATGTCATTGTACAGCAGTCCCACCCAGGCTATGAACCTCCCTGGAAAACCCATTTTTGTCAGTACGTGAAACAAGTACTGGTGCGAGACACGATCAAATGCTTTTTCAAAATCTAAATTGAGGACTACTAACCGAAAATTTCTGTCCCTCGCATAACAGATGGCATCTCTAATCAGTACTAGGCTGTCCGTGATCTTCCTCCCTGGCCAGTGTTGGGGAGTAACGGAATACATGTACCGGCGTTACGTATTCAGAATACAAATTATGAGTATCTGTATTCCGTTACAGTTACACTTTAAAAAGTTGGTATTTAGAATACAGTTACATTGTTGAAATCAATGGATTACATGACGATACTTTTCTGTTTCACGAGTTTATTCACTCTCTAAATAAATTAAGGCAACTCTTTCCCAGAAACCCCAACATGAAAACAAAAAAAAAAATGCGCGGTTTGCCGCTTGCGTGTGTGATCAGTCAATGGAGTTGGAAGAGGATCAGCGGGAGCTAGAGATGGACCCGGAACAACAGCAGAGCAAGAATGTATTTCTATCTTGGAAATTTAAACAGCACTTCACGTTAAAGAAAGAGAAGGGAGGGGGACGAAATATAACTGTGCAGTGCAACCTCTGCTTGCCAGCAACTACCCTCCTTTCAGCATCCAGAGACTCCACCTCCAACCTCAAGAAACATCTTAAAGTAAGTTTTTTATTTTTATTTTTTTTTATCAACGTTAGTCGTCTGCTGTAGTTTTACTGGTCACCTTGCTATTTTATAGTTATATCCGGTAGCTACCTGCTTAGTTGACGTGCGCGACTTACTTCACATTCTCCTATGTGCTGATTTACTAGCCCCAGAGCGTTGAAAGACTTACTAGCCCCGTTTGACATGCTAGTTAACGTTAGGGTGACCATACGTCCTATTTTTCCCGGACATGTCTTCTTTTTTTACCTAAATAAATGCGTCCGGCCGCCCATTTTTAGATCGCCCAAAATGTCGGGGATTCGGCTTTTGCTTTACAGTCGCCATTCATTATGTTTATGCACACCTTTTGTATCAATCGGACTGAATTCATTCAGATCGATGAAACTGAGTAGTGTTTACATGAACGCTAAACAAGTGATTGGTTTGATAGCAACCTAGAAGCCCACATAAGGAAAGTAGGCCTATACAAGAGAACATCAGAAGCACTGAAATCTTTTTTTTTTTTTACTGTACATATTTTTCTTTTCTTTTAACCAATGGCCAAGAAAAGAAACTGTGTCATGTAAAAGGTGTTAAAAGCTAGACTTTTTTTTATTATTATCATTTGTTTGTCATTATTCTATTGTTGCAGGCAAAGTTGAATGGAAATTATAATATAGCCTAGTTGCAAGGTCGTTAATGCATTTGTCAAGATATACATAACGTGTTTAAATGCTTCCACGTGGTTTTAGTTGCATGCATGTAATATGCATGCTTCTGTTGTTGATGGCCGCATTCCTAAACTTATCAGAATCAGAATCAGAATCAGCTTTATTGCCAAGTATGCTTACACATACAAGGAATTTGTCTAGGTGACAGGAGCTTCCAGTCAACAACAATACAAACAATACCAAAAACAGCAGCAAGACATAGGTAATTAAAAACAAAAAAGAACACAAAATAAATAATTATACATATACGTACATACACTCACCTTCATACATACCCACATACGTACATACACTCACCTTCATACATACCCACATACACACGTAGTGCAAATCGAATACAATCTGTTATATGAAGAACAAAAACCTGTATATTATGTACAGAGCAATGTAAGTAATGGCAGAAGTGGATAAGTTTGATAATAAAAATTAAAATTAAAAATTAAACTGTGTATTGCACATAATTATTGCTCAATGGGGCAATTTAATTGTTCATTAGATGGATGGCCTGAGGGAAAAAACTGTTCCTGTGTCTGACGGTTCTGGTGTTCAGAGCTCTGAAGCGCCGGCCAGAAGGCAACAGTTCAGAAAGGTAGTGTGCAGGGTGAGTGGGGTCCAGAGTGATTTTACCAGCCTTTTTCCTCACTCTGGAAGTGTATAGTTCTTGAAGGGGGGCAGGGGGCAACCAATAATCCTCTCAGCAGACCAAACTGTCCTTTGTAGTCTTCTGATGTCTGATTTCGTAGCTGCACCAAACCAGACAGTTATAGAAGTGCAGAGGACAGACTCAATGACTGCTGAGTAGAACCGTTTCAGCAGCACTGGTGGCAGGTTGAACTTCCTCAGCTGGCGAAGGAAGTACAACCTCTGATGGGCCTTTTTCACAATGGAGTCGATGTGTATCTCCCACTTCAGGTCCTGTGAGATGGTAGTGCCCAGGAACCTGAATGACTCCACTGCTGCCACAGTGCTGTTTAGAATGGTGAGGGGGACAATGTTGGGGTGTTCCTCCTAAAGTCCACAATCATCTCCACTGTTTTGAGCGTGTTCAGCTCCAGGTTGTTTTGACTGCACCAGAAAGCCAGCCGTTCAACCTCCTTTCTATATGCAGACTCATCATCTCGGATGAGGCCGATGACAGTGGTGTCGCTCTGCAAACTTCAGGAGCCTGACAGAGGGGTCCTTGGTGGTGCAGTCATTGGTGTACAGGGAGAAGAGTAGTGGGGAGAGCACACATCCCTGGGGGCACCAGTGCTGATGGTACAGGTGGTGGAAGTGAATTTTCCCTGCCTCACAAGCTGCTGCCTGTCCGTCAGAAAGCTGGTAATCCACTGACAGGTAGAGGTGGGAACAGGAGCTGGTTTAACTTAGTCCGGAGTATATCTGGGATGATTGTGTTGAAAGCCGAGCTGAAGTCCACAAAAGGATCCTTACGTATGTCCCCGGTCTGTCCAGATGTTGCAGGATATGATGCAGACCCATGTTGACTGCATCATCCACAGACCTGTTTGCTCGATAAGCAAATTGAAGGGGGTCCAGAAAGGGTCCAGTGATGTCCTTCAGGTGGGCCAACACCAGTCTCTCAAATGACTTCATGACCACAGATGTCAGGGCTGACAGGTCTGTAGTCATTAAGTCCTGTGATTTTAGGTTTCTTAGGGACGGGGATAATAACTGAGCGTTTGAAGCAGCATGGGACTTCACACTGCTCCAGTGATCTATTGAAGATCTGAGTGAAGATGGGGGCCAGTTGGTTAGCACAGGAACGAAGGCAAGCTGGTGAGATGCCATCTGGTCCTGGAGCCTTCCTTGTCCTTTGCTTCCGAAAGACACAGCACACATCGTCCTCACAGATCTTGAGTGCAGGTAGTGTAGCAGGAGGTGTTAATGGTTGTGTGAAATGAAGGTCCGAGTGCATGTGGGGTGTGAAATCAGGCCTTTCAAATCTGCAGTAAAACACATTCAGGTCGTCAGCCAGTCGTTGGTCCGCCACAGGGTTGGGGGTAGGAGTCCTGTAATTAGTAAGTTGTTTCAGGCCACTCCACACTGATGCAGGGTCGTTAGCTGAAAACTTACTTTTCAGCTTCTCAGAGTAGCTTCTTTTAGCCACTCTGATTTCCTTATTCAGTGTGTTCCTGGCCTGATTATACAAGACTCTATCCCCACCCCTGTAAGCCTCTTCTTTGGCATGACGAAGCTGTCTGAGTTTTCCTGTGAACCATGGTTTATCATTGTTGAATGACAAAAATGTCCTAGTAGGGATGCACATATCCTCACAGAAACTGATGTATGATGTAACAGTATCTGTGAGCTCGTCCAGGTCTGTAGCTGCAGCTTCAAAAACACTCCAATCAGTGCAGTCAAAGCAGGCTTGTAGTTCCAGCTCTGCTTCAATAGTCCATCTCCTTATAGTCCTTACAACTGGCTTTGTTGATTTTAATTTCTGCCTGTAGGTCAGGAGAAGATGAACCAGACAGTGATCAGAGAGTCCCAAAGCTGCACGTGGGACAGAGCGATATGCATCCTTTAATGTAGTATAGCAGTGATCCAATATATTCCTGTCTCTGGTGGGGCATGTAATGTGCTGTCTGTATTTGGGCAGTTCGCGTGTGAGATTTGTTTTATTAAAATCTCCAAGAATAATAATGACTGAGTCCGGGTATTGTTGTTCTGTGTCTGAGATTTGATCAGCCAGCTGTTGCAGCGCTAAGTTCCCAGACGCGTTTGGAGGAATGTAAACACTCACCAGAATAAACGAAGAAAACTCCCGCAGCGAGTAGAACGGCTTACAGTTAATAAAGAGCGCTTCCAGATTAGGACAGCACATCCTCTTTAGTGTTGTTACATCTGTACTCCAACTTTCGTTGATGTAAAAGCATGTTCCACCGGCTCGTTTTCCCGTTAACTCACGCGATGCGATCTGCTCTGAACAGCTGGAAGCCCGGCAGATGTAATGCGCTGTCCGGAATGGCTTCACTCAGCCAGGTTTCAGTGAAGCACAGTGCAGCAGAGTTTGAAAAGTCCTTATTAGTATGTGTGAGGAGATGTAGTTCGTCCGTTTTGTTGGGAAGAGAGCGGAGATTTGCGAGATGAATGCTCGGCAGTGCTGTTCGAACGCCACGCTGACGGAGTTTAACCAGCCGCCAGCTCATCTCCCTCGCCTGCGTCTCGTGAAGCATCTAAACAACACAGCAGCGCCTCCAACTAAAATGTCCAGCAAAACGTCCGAATATTGAAAAACCGGAAAAGATTATCTGGTATGTGCTGCCGAATGTTCAGCAGTTCGTCCCTGGTAAAACTGATTGGTAAAAGATTGCTAAACACAGGACAAACTAACAAAAACAACAAAAGAATTGAAGAGCTCCACACCGAGGCGGCCATCTGCGGCGCCATGTTGTATGTCAACATACAACATGGCGCCTGTAGATAGAAGCAATCTATCTACAGGAGTCTGCAGTTGTATGTAAGTGTGTTTATTTCATTGTTTTTAACGTTGTTATAGTGGTATTCATTGCTAGATCAGGTGCTGTTTGTTTACTGTCTTGAACACGGGTCGCTTAGACGTGTGTTTGGTGTGTGTGCGCGCTATATTTGTGTTGACTTGTCCCATAGTATTCGCTGATAGAATTGTTAGACTTGTTGAAACTTGTCACGTAGGATTCGTTGCTAGATTTGCTTAGACTTCGGGTTGGTTAAACTGTGTGTGGGTAAAACTATCGTCGTTTTAGTGTCTGCAAACAGTGCTTCACTGGTTTTAGAGTATTATTATTGCTAAGTGCAGCATAATTTATTTGCGCTGTACAGAAGTTGCGTTTGTTCCCGCGCAACCCTGAGTTTCGGTTTCGGGTGACCACGTGACTAGCTTTGTTGTGATAAGTAGCATTAAGGCGTGGCTGCTTTTTTCCACTGAACGGCTCGTAAAAGTGGTTATTTATTGGACATAATGCTGGCGCGGAAGCGGCAGCGGAAGTGGTAGCCCTCGTGTAAAGCCCTCCTCGTGTGAAGCCCTACTTGTGTAAAGACCAGCGAGTCTACCTGTGCGAGTCCACCGAGCAAGGACACTGACAAGGCTCCACTCACCAAAGCACTTAAGTATTTTTCTATTCTATCTCTTTTATTATTTTACTTATACATACACACATACATACTAACATGTCTAGTTCACTAATAACATATGCCTTCAAGCACATCCCTGTTATCTGTTGTAGACCGTTCACAAGATACAGATGCAAGACAAAACGCAACCCACACAACCTACGGCCGCTTTGCACTTCAACACCTGCTCCACTCTCGTTCTCAGTGGGACTCTGGAACTGCCAGTCTGCTGTGAACAAAGCTGCCTTCATTCCAGCTTTCGCCACGCAGTCCACCCTCAGCATCCTGGCACTGACAGAGACATGGATACGTCCTGAGGATACAGCAACCCCTGCTGCTCTCTCCAACAACTTCTCCTTCTCCCACACCCCTCGACATACTGGTAGGGGTGGGGAACAGGTTTGCTCATTCATAATAACTGGACTTTTTCGCCACATGCTTCACTATGTAACAATACATCTTTTGAATTCCATGCCATTACTACAATGCAACCCACAAAATTACATGTTGTTGTCATCTATCGCCCCCCAGGTCAGCTGTCAAGCTTTCTTGAGGAATTGGATGTCCTGCTGTCCTCCTTGCCAGAGGATGGCAGGCCACTTGTGGTTCTTGGTGATTTCAACATACACCAAGACAAACCCCAGGCCGTTGAACTGAATACTCTTCTGGCCTCATTTGACTTGGAAAGACTACACACCACAGCAACTCACAGGTCGGGCAACCAGCTGGACCTCATTTTTACACGTAACTGTACCACCTCTAATATTCTTGTTACACCTTTACATGTCTCTGATCACTACTTTGTTCAATTCAACATGATTCTCCCTACCATTGTAAAACCGACCCCACCTGTGGTTTCCTTTCGCCGTAACCTCCGTTCCCTCTCACCCTCTCGCCTTTCCACTGACGTCTCTGCCTCTCTTCCCACAATAAATGTATTTTCCATGCTTGATGTAAACACTGCCACAGACACACTTAGCTCCACTTTAACAACCTGTCTAGACAACATCTGTCCTCTCTCCTCTAGACCAGCACGGACTACACCACCCAGCCCCTGGCTGTCTGACGTCCTTCGTGAACATCGGACTGATCTCAGGGCAGCTGAGAGGAGATGGCGGAAATCTAAAGATCCAGCTGATCTAGGTAAATATCAGCTTCTGCTCACAACTTTTTCAAATAATGTTAAAACTGCAAAAACTTCATATTACCAGACCAAGATCAACAGCACCACAGACACTCGTAGCTTGTTTAGAACATTTAACACACTTCTCTGCCCTCCCCCTCCACCACCTGACACATCACTGACAGCAGATATATTCGCCACATTTTTTACTGATAAGGTTACAGCCATCAGCAATACATTCACAGCACCACACCTTGTCAAACACCTGGCTCCTGTAGGCAACCCTTCTTTCCCTATGTTCTCTCCTTTAACTGACACTGAGGTCTCTAAACTCCTCCTCTCCAACCACCCCACAACCTGTTCCCTTGACCCCATTCCATCACACCTTCTCCAGGCCATCTCTCAGTCCATCCTACCGGCACTTACACACATAATTAACACATCCCTTCTTTCAGGCACTTTTCCCACTACATTTAAGCAGGCTCGAGTAACCCCACTGCTGAAAAAACCTGCACTTAACCCCACACAGATAGAACACTACAGACCAGTCTCTCTCATCCCATTCATGGCAAAAACACTTGAAAGGGCAGTTTTCGATCAGATCTCTGCCTATCTCTCACAGAACAAGCTGCTGGATGACAATCAGTCGGGCTTCAAAAGTGGACACTCCACTGAGACTGCCCTGCTGTCTGTCATCGAGTCGCTGAGACAGGCGAAAGCTGAATCGAGATCATCCGTTCTGATTCTGCTGGACCTTTCTGCTGCCTTTGACACAGTCAACCATCAGATCCTTCTCTCTACCCTCTCTAAACTGGGTATCACTGGAACTGTGCTTGACTGGTTCAACTCGGGTTGGAATGAAAGGAGAGGTAACGAAAGAGGGCAGCAGAGGGCGACAGAGTAAAGAGAAAGAACAGGGACAGGACATACCATGACACAACATGACACGACATAACAGTTTGATATACACTCACCTAAAGGATTATTAGGAACACCTGTTCAATTTCTCATTAATGCAATTATCTAATCAACCACCTCAGGGATCAGTGCTTGGGCCACTTCTCTTCTCCATATACACAACATCACTGGGACCCATCATCCAGTCACATGGTTTCTCTTACCACTGCTACGCTGATGACACGCAACTCTACTTGTCTTTCCAGCCCAACGACACCACAGTGACCGCTCGAATCGCTGCCTGTCTGGCAGACATCTCGGCCTGGATGAAGGAACACCACCTTCAACTCAACCCAGCCAAGACCGAACTCCTTGTCTTTCCAGCCAACCCGGCTGTTGAACACAACATCACCGTGCAGCTGGGTCCAACTACAGTTTCACCTTCCAAAACGGTCAGAAATCTAGGGGTAACCATTGATGATGCGCTAAATTTCACAGACCACATTTCAAAAACCGCAAGATCATGTAGATTTACACTCTACAATATCAGGAAGACCCTTCCTCTCTGTACATGCCACACAACTGCTCGTTCAGTCCCTTGTCATAACTAGACTGGACTACTGTAACGCTCTCATTGCAGGCCTTCCTTCATGTGCTATTAGACCTCTCCAAATGATCCAGAATGCAGCAGCACGTCTGGTCTTTAATGAACCTAAGAGAGCACATGTTACACCACTCTTTGTCTCTCTCCACTGGCTGCTGGTTCATGCACATATTCAGTTCAAGGCCCTGATGCTGGCATATAAAACAGTCACTGGGTCAGCTCCAGCATACCTAAAAACATTTATGCAGAGCTACATTCCCACCAGAAGCCTGCGGTCGGCTAAGGAACGTCGCCTTGTCGTACCAAAACAAAGAGGCACCAAAACACTTTCCCGGACTTTCAGTTTCATCATACCACGGTGGTGGAATGACCTTCCCAACTCAATCCGGGAAGCTAACTCTCTCTATCTTAAAAAACGGCTAAAAACACATCTTTTCCAAAAGCACTTAACCGGTCACTTAAAAAAAAAAAAAAAAACATATATTTACATTTCTTGTTGCACTTAAATCTGTTTTGTATACTATTCTGATGATGGTGAAACTTTGTAATATGGCACTTTTTGTACCACTGTCTCCCTAAGATGATTCGCTGATGTTCTTCCTCTTTTGTAAGTCGCTTTGGATAAAAGCGTCTGCCAAATGAATAAATGTAATCATACAACACTTATATAATGCAATTCAATGTAGAAGTAATCCAAGTATTCAGAATACAATACTCAGATTGAGTAATGTAACGGAATACGTTACAAAATACATTTTTGGGCATGTATTCTGTATTCTGTAACGAAATACATTTTGAAAGTATCCTTCCCAACACTGTCCCTGGCACAGCACAAGCTTGATCCGGGTGGATTACGTCCTCTAAAACAGTCGACATACGTGTGGCTAAAATCTTACTAAAAAGCTTACAGTCAAAATTTAAAAGCGTAATCGGTCGCCAGTTCTTTAGGTCAGTCTTGTCTCCCTTTTTGTACAACAGTGAAACTGTCCCTATTCTAAAGCTGTCGGGAAGTCTGGTCAAAGTCTCAAATTCATTAAAAACGGTCAATAATTCATGTGCTAAAATATCCCAAAAAGTCACATAAAACTCTAGGGGGAGTCCATCCATTCCTGGGGACTTCCCCTTTTTAAAACTTTTAAGAGCCTTATGAATTTCTAAAATGTTAAAATCCTGGGATAAAAAAACACCTTTGCCATTGACATTTTCCTCTAAAAACGCTAAAACTTCCCTTAAAGTGTCATTATCTACTCTTTTTTTGCAATACAAATCTTCATAATATTTTGTGACCTCACTTAAAACTTCTTTTGTTGTGTGCACTTCCCTCCCTCCATTTTTTAAAGATGTTATTACCCCTCCCCGTGTGATAATCTTTTTAAAGAAATACCTGGTGCACTTTTCGCCTTCTTCAATGTCTCTTTCTCTGCTTCTTAAAATGACACCTTTGCTTCGTGTTTCACTTAAAACTGACATTTCCTTTTTTATTTTTTTTACATCATCACTAAAATCCAAACCGTTATTTAAAAGGTTAAAATATCTCTGTAGTCTTTTTTGCAGCCCCATCATGGGACTGCAACTGAACTATGCAGCTGAACTATGGGTCTATAAGTGACAGGGAGTTGTTCAAACAGTCAGGGATCATTAACCTTCTTACTCCGGACACGGCCATCATGGTGGATAAGGGCTTCTTAATTGACAGCCTAGTGCCTATAAGTGGTTTGACACAGTCGTCCCCTTGTCCATTTCTGGTAGCATAAACCAACTGTTTACAGTGGCATGTTTGCTTGTGAACTACCAATGTGGACCACTTGTCAAGGCATGGGGCCACTGAGTCTAAAAACCCTCATCCTTGTTAATGTGCTAAGGTAAATGTAAATATTGTACATATACTTTTGTAAAAACTATGGATTTCACACTCTGTTCATAACTCTGATCAACAGACAAAACTAAGACAGTGTTTCCTTATGCATTTTTTATTATAATTTCATAATGCATAACATATGTATTTATTAACTAGCCTATACAAATCTAAATATATATGTACATATACATGTCTAATGTAATATAATAG
This sequence comes from Xyrauchen texanus, assembly GCF_025860055.1. Classification (NCBI taxonomy): domain Eukaryota; kingdom Metazoa; phylum Chordata; class Actinopteri; order Cypriniformes; family Catostomidae; genus Xyrauchen; species Xyrauchen texanus. The sequence continues at coordinate 1,218,757 of NC_068301.1, read as the reverse complement.
ATAGGTGTATATATATATATTATATTGTATAAATATAGTATGTGTGTGTGTATATATATATGAGTATTTTGTGTATATATGTAAATATTGTTTATAGTGTAAATAAATAAGAATACAATAAATATAATGCTGTATATTATAATTGAATGGCCCACCAGTGGTATGTGGCCACACTGTAACACACAGTCATTAAATAAAGCAACATTTGTACAATTGTAGAAATTGAGAAATACTTCACAGGTTATCTAAAAATGACCTAAACATGCAAACACTTAAGTAGGTATGGACTTTGACGTGGAGAGGACTGGACACGATTATTGTTCAGTTCCCGAAGCTGCAGCTGTGGACATGGTATTACATGAAAATGAGGAGTTGACGAGGGAGATAGAAGATCTACGGAAGCAGTTGGACCAGACCAAGATCATACTTCGCTTTGGTCTCCAGAGATTTGCTGGGTCCGATGAGGACATACGCTTTTATACAAGGTAAAATTATATTGCCTGTGATAAGCATTTGTAATAGCGTTGCCTTTGTCTTGAAAACACTAGTCCACGTTGTTATTAAATATTATTGGAGTTGTATAAGCTAGCTGCACGTAAAAGTAGGCTACACCGACCAAAATAATAACAACACCATAGGCTAACATAATTATAAGTATGAATAACATCTGTTGTCTTCAACAGCAATCAGAGTTAGTTTAATCATACATACCGAATAACATAATTTTCATGACTCGTGATGTATTACAAGATTGTTGTATCAGTTACTTGTAGTTCAGCATTCTTATTTCCTAAAGTGGAAATTACTATACTATAAAGCTAAGTGTAAGTCTTTTATGCCATGTGAGAACCAATGTACGTTTATTTCTTGACAGATTTGCAACCTATAACCACCTGATGGCCTTCTGGGAACTGATTGAACCGGCAACGCACAGAATGATTCGTGTCACCAACCCCAAAGTCACCAAGGAGGCTGGAAACACTCGGGCACTTCCTGCAATAGACGAGTTCTTCCTGTTCATGATGCAGCTTGCTTTGGGCCTCAAGCAAAAGTACCTTGGTCATCGCTTCCATGTACATCAGGCCACTGTGAGCCGCATCATAACAACCTGGGCCAACTTCCTGTACTTTGTCCTGGGGTCAGTGTGCATTTGGATGCCGAAAGAGAGAGTACGAGCCCATCTGCCAGAGGAATTTCATCTTTTCCGAGACACACAGGTTATCCTGGATTGTACTGAGATCCGCTGCCAAACACCTTCCTCATTGCTATTACAAAGTGAGGTTTTTTCAAACTATAAGTCTCACTGCACATTCATGGCTTTAATAGGAATGGCACCTCATGGTGCAATAACATTTGTGTCTGGACTCTATGCAGGGTCTATAAGTGACAGGGAGTTGTTCAAACAGTCAGGGATCATTAACCTTCTTAATCCGGACACGGCCATCATGGTGGATAAGGGCTTCTTAATTGACAGCCTAGAGCCATGCAAAGTTCACCGGCCTGTTTTCCTGACCAAGGGAAAACAAATGCTACCTCATGAAGTGACACACACTCAGTCTGTGGCCAGGCTCAGGGTACATGTTGAACGTCTTATCCGTCGAGTGAAGGAGCATAAGTGGTTTGACACAGTCGTCCCCTTGTCCATTTCTGGTAGCATAAACCAACTGTTTACAGTGGCATGTTTGCTTGTGAACTACCAATGTGGACCACTTGTCAAGGCATGGAGCCACTGAGTCTAAAAACCCTCATCCTTGTTAATGTGCTAAGGTAAATGTAAATATTGTACATATACTTTTGTAAAAACTATGGATTTCACACTCTGTTCATAACTCTGATCAACAGACAAAACGAAGACAGCGTTTCCTTATGCATTTTTTATTATAATTTCATAATGCATAACATATGTATTTATTAACTAGCCTATACAAATCTAAATATATATGTACATATACATGTCTAATGTAATATAATAGATAGGTGTATATATATTATATTGTATAAATATAGTATGTGTGTGTGTATATATATATGAGTATTTTGTGTATATATGTAAATATTGTTTATAGTGTAAATAATAAGAATACAATAAATATAATACTGTATATTATAATTGAATGGACCACCAGTGGTATGTGGCCACACTGTAACACACAGTCATTAAATAAAGCAACATTTGTACAATTGTAGAAATTGAGAAATACTTCACTGGTTATCTAAAAATGACCTAAACATGCAAACACTTCAGTAGGTAGTGGTAAAAAAAACAGTTCTGCTCGGTCTCTAATGGTGCGCATTACATCAATATTTTTGTATATACGCTCAACAAGCATATCCTCCTGCGCACATACAACAAAATCACACCACTCGAAACCTGTTGGGAGTAGCACATGATTTTTTTTATGAGTCGGTCTACATCATTTACCGTCAGACGAGGTAAGTCCTGAAGACAACGACTATAGAGATTGCTAATGTGACGTCATCGTGACGTATTACCAGTGGTGAACGCAAAGCATTTTGGGAATCCGCGGCACAAACAGAAGGCGCCAGACTTGATTGCATGGAGGGAAGAACGCAGTGTTCAAGACGCCGTCTACCTGCTGTGTTATAAACTGCAATAGTCGTTCTCACGATAGAAGTGGCATAAAGCTAAAGAACGGAAAATCCTTTTATCGTTTTCCAGCGTGGAAAAATAATAGTACAAGCCATGTTTCAGAGGTGACAAAAAGTGCGACGAATGGCATGGATAGCAGCAGTAAGGAGACCCAAGATTACCTTCGCTAACACTCCACCACACATGATGGTGTGTTCAAAGCATTTTCACAAAGTTAAGTTACAGAGAGTAATTGTAAATGTTGTGGGCAAATAACCAGCGTGTTTTGTTTGATTTAACCAGACCATTAGATTTGACGTTAGGCCAATGTTAACTGTTAACTAGCATGAAATGGCTAGAAAATTAGCTTAAGTTACCAATGTACTGAAGCGTAACGTTAATCAGTTTTAAATGTTGTACATCTAGGATACATAGCAATTTATTTGGTGACTGTGTTTGCAGGCAAACCTGCCTATGAAATGTTGGAGTGTGATCCTGACTGGGCCTGGGATATGTGGTGCCTTGTGAGGGGGAGGATAAGACTTTGCTGGATAAAATTGTGGTTGTGTGCTGTGCTTTGACCAATATGTGTCCAAGTATTGTTGTGAAGCCGTCGTGTTAGAATTATACACCATGCTCACATCTAATATGTAAATATGTTTGGGGTTTTTTTCCCCAAAAGATTTTGTAAAGTCACTTCTCACATGTAATAATTTTTAGCCATCTCTGTAAATAAAATACACAAAGAGTGAATTAAATTCTGCCTCCTTTATCTGTATTAAGGAAATTAAACTTAATTTCAGTTTCTTTACATATTTAACATGTAAATACATTTAGATGAAGACATTTATAAAGAGTCCATAGAAAAGATAACTGGAAATGTATGAGGTAGGTTGTGGGTGATAAGTCACAGACATGTACAAGCATCGCATTGCCATAACTCTTCTCTGGCTGGTGCGCTGCTGAATCCCGCGCAACCTAAATGGAACCACTGTATAGGACAGTTCTGATTATCGCAAGCAACCATGTCTGCAAACATTCAGGCTGTCTGCAAAAGCACCACAACACAGCCTTTTCAGGTTGATCTCCCCTGACCAGTCACTATGCTCGTAAGGATCCAGTCCTTTTGATTCCCTTTATTTTCTCGTCATATCTCGTCTTTGCATTAGGATGTAGTTTTAGGCGGTATGGTCGGACAATGTTTTCTTTAGCCCGCTGCATTTTGTAGGATTATATTCTGTTTTTCACGCTATTTTTTTTATTATTTTCATGCCACTAGCCTGCTATGCGATGCCAGCCCATGTAAACGGGCCAAACATACCCATAATTTTTTGCGTTCTGATGACGTTGCCGCCCAGTTGGTCACATGTCTTAGCAATCTCTATAAAAGAGAGCCATATCTGTCTGTGTATAAACAGGAAGTTGAACCGGAAGTTGATAGCCTAGTACACGCGAACCCGGAACTGCGACGTGCATAGAGCCTATCCGCTTTTCCACAGGAAAGTCTATCTGCTCATGTTCTGACACCAGATTCACAAAACAACAGGAGAAAATGAAGCTTTTGCCACATTTATTTCCTTTGACGCCCTCATGTGGTGAAATGTGGAACTGCAAGTCCGTCTGCGCCATCAAACTACAATCACTGACGACGAGAAAAGCTGCAAACACTTTCAACGACTATTTCAACAAACATTTTAGCAACATCAATCTTGACAGATCTACACTGAAACAATAAAGCGGGAAATCAGCACAAACTGGTGTTTGACAATCCTTGAATGAGCGTTAAATATCAGCAACTCGTTGAATAAGTTTGATCTGATTTGATTGTGACTGACTTCATCCATCGGTGTATTTAACGGACACAGTTCACGTGAGAAATGTCTTTATTTTCTCATTTAAACGCCTCAAATTGGACGGTTGTCTCAGATTAGCCTACACTGATTAACAACGGCCAAAAAAAACATTCAAAATGCTCGAAATTGATGCATTTAACATTGTTTTTAAAACATTTTCGACGGATTAATCATAGTTTACAGGACTACAAGCATTTAAGTACATAAAAGTAGTCTAAATAATCAAATTACAAGTTTTAAATGTGAAGATACTCACAGGTGTCGCTTGTTTTGCACCAAACCGTGTAAAAATCCACCTGAACATTGAGACTTTTTTGCAAATTAAGAAACCTACTATGACGAAGAGCTCATGAATATTAATCAGGACGTGCTGACGTATATTGCCACGTGTCCAATGACGAAGGCTTTCATAAATTAATATTAAAAGAGAGCCTTCTCCATGTTAAGATGAATTCATCAACAAATCTTTATCTTTCCTCTGATTAAGTTTCTCTGAAATTAGTTATTTGATGTCACAATGTGAATAATTGTTGGTTATTTTCAAAACATTTAAACAGATTAATACTCTGTATAGATATTAAATACAGTCATGTATCAACGTTTGATTTATTTGGACTAAAATTGTGCAAGACTTGTGTGTTATCCCAGTATAAATCATACAATAGTTCTGTGAGAGAAACAGACCAACATTTAAATGTTTATTTACTGATAATAATAATAATAATAATAATAATAATAATGCATTTTATTTAATGGCGCCTTTCATAACACCCAAGGTCACCTCACAAGCAATATACAGGTCACTGCATAAGACAATACACACAACAAACAAGCCGCATACAGATAAAGTGCATTAAGAACTCAATACAATATGTTATAAAAAAGCTTGTATAAAAAGATATGTCTTAAGACGCGTTTTAAAAGTCAACAAGCAGTCGCTATTGCGAACATCAAGGGGAAGAGAGTTCCATAAGCGGGGGGCAGCATAACTAAAGGATCTGGCACCCATGGTAGATAGTCGAATCCGAGGTAACACAAGAGAAATTGAAGAGGAAGATCTGAGAGCACGTGAAGGAGTGTAAACATGGAGAAGTTGTATAAGGTATTGGGGTGCAAGATTATGAAGTGCCTTATAAGTAAGTAGCAGGATCTTGAATTCAATTCTATACTTTACTGGAAGCCAGTGCAATTGCTGAAGAACTGGAGAAATGTGCTCAGTAGAAGGTGTTCTAGATAGAACACGAGCTGCAGAATTCTGAACCAACTGAAGCTTATGTAGCAATTTAGAGGGAACACCTGTGAAAAGAGCATTACAGTAGTCTATACGTGAAGTGACCAGTGCGTGAATAAGAACTGCAGTATTATTATTTGAAAGGAAGGGACGGAGACGGTTAATATTACGCAAGTGGAAGTATGCAATCCGCGTGATATTATTAATTTGAGCTTCAAAGGATAGTGTGCTATCCATGATGACACCCAAACTTTTAACTTGTAAAGAAGGACAGATTGCAGTATTGTCAATGTACAAAGAAAGACAATTAGATTTAGACAAAACAGATCTAGTGCCAACAAGCAAAGCCTCAGTTTTGTTGCCATTTACCTTCAAGAAGTTAGCTGAAAGCCAATCTTTAATTTCAGCTAAACAGCTGGACAAAGATGGTGGTGGAAATGAACCAGTGGGTTTGGCAGACAGGTAAAGTTGGGTGTCATCCGCATAACAGTGGAAATGAATCCCGTATTTCCTCAAAATATAACCAAGAGGGAGCATATAAATAATGAAAAGAAGTGGGCCCAAGACAGAACCCTGGGGAACACCAGTGGTGACTGTAGATGTTCTTGATCGAAAACCTTTTAATTGAATACGCTGACTGCGTCCAGATAGATATGACCTAAACCAAGACAGAGCAGTGCCAGTAATACCAATAGAAGCTAATCTGTCAAGAAGTATCTTATGTGAGACAGTATCAAAGGCAGCGCTCAAGTCTAGAAGGACAAGTATGGATAAAAGCCCAGAGTCAGCTGCCAACAATAGATCACTGGTTATTCTGACAAGAGCAGTCTCAGTGCTATGGTGGGGACGAAAGCCAGATTGAAATTGTTCATACAAGTTGTTATTAGAAAGATATTCATGAATTTGAACTGCAATACACTTTTCCACTACCTTAGAGATAAATGGTAAATTTGAAATTGGACGAAAATTATCAAATTTAAATGGATCACCCCCAGGTTTCTTAAGTATGGGAGTAATAATAGCAGATTTAAGATGTGGAGATACAGAACCAGAAACAAGTGAAGCATGAACAATTTTAGTAATCAATGGCGACAGGGCTGGTAAACAAGCTTTCACTAAAGGAGTAGGTAGAGGGTCTAACTGACAAGTCAAAGATTTAGATTCACCTATCAGACCCACTATCTCTGACGTAGTTGGTAGTGTAAAGTTTGAGAAAACAGAGTGAGGAGGTGTGTGAGTGATAGATTGACAGGAGTCATTGTGATGAGTACCAGTAATTAGGCCTAATTGCTGATGTACATTTTCAACCTTAGATGCAAAAAAAGTCAAAAAACGATCACATAAATCAGTGGAATACATATCAGATGGCAAAGAATCAGGTGGTTGCAGAATATTGTTTACCACCAAGAAAAGGGACCTGGAGTTCCCATTGCTAACTCCAATTATGTTGGAGTAATAATCAGATTTAGCCTTGGACAGTGCATTTTTATAATTTTGAATATGTTCAGCATACATTTCTTTATGAACAGTAAGGCCAGACCTGACGTACAACCGCTCTAACCTACGGCCTTTGGTTTTAAGTTCACGCAGTTCAGGTGTAAACCAAGGAGCTGAATGTACAAATGAAACAGTTCGAGTTTTCAGAGGTGCGAATTCATCTAAAATCATGTTCAGTCCATCATTGTAGTATGTAACTAGTTCATCAACAGTAGAAAAATCCAATTTACTGGAGAAGATGGCAAGTTCATCAGCAAGAGTAGGCACATCAATGTTCTTAATATTCCGAAATGTGATCGGACGACACAGGTTTACCTTAAAAACTGCCAATTTGGCACAAAAGGACACCAGCAGGTGATCCGATATGGACAGATCAGAAACAGAACAATTGTAAGGTGTTATACCAGAACAGCAAACAAGATCAAGAATATGCCCCTTAGTATGAGTGGGCAGTGTGTTAAATTGTTGAATACCAAAGCATTCCAAACATGATAAAAATTCACATGTAAATGCATTACTGACATTGTCTATATGAATGTTAAAGTCACCCAGAATGATTACATTTGGAGACATGGAAGATAGATATGTCAAAAGTTCAGATAGTTCAGTTAAAAAGGCATTATTGCTCTTGGGAGGACGGTAAATAGTTGTGAGGATGGTAGGAATTGCACCATTGATTTTTAAGGCAATTGTTTCAAAGGAAGAATATGTAGACAAAGTTAACCGAGATACTTTCAATTTCTCTTTAAAGTATTGCTAGCCCCCCTCCCCGTCCCGTATCACGGGATTTACAAACATAACTATATCCTGGGGGAACAGACTGGTTTAGATGAAAAAAGTCATCTGGTTTCTGCCATGTCTCAGTTAGACAGATAAAGTCAAACTCACGGTCAGACAGTAGATCGTACACCAGAGATCCTTTATTGGAGAGAGATCGTATATTGAATAATCCAAAGGAAAAATTGTTTTTACCAGAATCGTTGCCAACCGATCTGGCCAGGTTGGTTAATGCACTGTGATCGACAGTCCGTGTGAGCCTCCTCGGTGAGCGTGGTTTAGATGACCAAATGGACCGTATTTGACATGAGCCATCAATGTTGTAACTCCGCCGAGACCCGCGGTGTATATATTTCCGACGTGGTATGTACACAATATCCAAGGGAAGACGTGGAGCTGACGGAAGATTAAAAGGACGCAAACGGAGCTGAATAAGTTCCGCCGTCGAATACTGGAGCATCGTCCATGCCACAGAATGGTATATAGCAGAAAGGACAACCCAGATGTAGTTCATCCGCACCAGTAGCTCAGTGATCTTCATAGTTGATCCAAGTGCCAGAGGTACCACGAAAAAACAGTCAGTAACCGGCAGGCAAACCGGCAATCGCAGAGAGCATCAACACGTAGATCAATCCAGCGTACAAACCCGCCGAATCAGTGTGGATACACAGGTCAGAGTGGCTCCTTACAATTGTTTAAATTAAAACAGTTCATAGATGCATCCATGCATTCATAAGTGCAGGAAGCTTTAAAAGTACTAAAAGTTTTAAAATTCCCTCCCTGAGCAGCGGCAGCTAATAGCGCCAGCGTTCACCCAAAATGGAGGCACAATGTTAACCCTAATAATCTTTCCCTCCACCGCAGCTCTCAAAATCTCTTTCACACTTTCACACATTTAAAACTCGTCTTGCTTTAACAGAGTTTTTAAATATTTAAAATCAAATTTTAACGTCACATGAAAAAGGTCAATAACTTAATTGCACTGTAAGTCACTTTGGATAAAAGCGTCTACCAAGTGCATAAATGTGAATGTAATAACTGTTGTTAATTTGTGGTAATTATGGATTTAGTAACAGTTATAGTGATATAGTGATCTATATAGGGGCAATTGTTAAAGGTGCTGTAAGCGATTTTATTCGATCTACTTCCACGTGAGCTGTTGGATTAGCCACGCCCCCTCTTTCCAAAACCCTAGATACCAAATAAACTTTGAGACAGACATCAGGCCAAAACGGTGTTAAAAACAACAGCAGTGAAACAGCGCCCTCAACTGGCAACTGTTATGAACAACATGGCATAAAAAAGGCATTAAGCCTCAATAATTCACTACAGCTACAATACTGTGAGAACGAGCAAAATGATTGACAGTGCCCTGCGGCATTGAGTCGTATTTCCTAGTCGGACCCGTTTGAGGGACGGACCTGTTCGTGCATCAGCACGGAAATCATTCACGAGTTTGCTTCATTACAGAGCTTGGTCAGATCTTTGTCTGTAAGTAATTACACGTCAGCATTGTGAAATACTGTGTGATGTACATGTTTACTTTCAGTAGTGTATTTTATTACGTTTGTGACTGTTCCGGTTTTCTCGAGTTACGCTCGGGTTTGAAGCCTTTTGTTTTGCTGACGCACTGTTTTTCAGCCTCGGCGCTTCGCCTCAGGCTAATTAGTGGGTTTGTTTACATATGTTAATTCTTATGGATTATGCGTGTAGCAGTGTGTTGGTGATACTGCAGATATTTGATTAATTTCTGTACATTAAGAACATCTGTAGCTTGTTGTGTAAAAGTGTTTTACACAACAAGAGAATACTGTGTAACCTTATTGAGTTACTGGGTAACTTTATATTTTATTGTGTAAAGACCACAGACGTTACACTTTTGTAATGTTTATTTTCTGTTTATTCTTTCAGTCTTACAGACTTAAATGGAGAAAAACTTAAGAAATAAAACTGAGGAAGAAAAGAGTGAAAAAGATAAAACATCAATCCTCAACAAGACTTCTGGAGTTTCTCCTCTTCATTTTGCTGTTGACTATCTGTCTAGCCGTACAAAGCAGACGTCGTACTGCGAGGGCAGAATAGTAAGAAGACAGTAATACACTAAGTTCATCACGAAGCAGTTCAACACTGATTCAACATTGCTGACCCATCGTCATCCAAGCAAACAAGATGGATGAACGGAGTAACACAGAAGAATTACATCAGTCCATGATGACTAGATCCATCGCCCAATCTAGTAGCAAATCATCAACAGCAAGCTCTGCTGCACTCAGAGCTCGAGCCAGAGCCGAAGCTGCTCGCATGCAGGTTTCATTCGCTAAGAAAGAAGCAGAGATGATGGTCGAAGAGGCAACATTAAAAGCAAAAATGCACATTCTAAAGAAAGAAAAGGAAGCAGCTACAGCCACCGCAGAAGAGGCAGTGTTTGTGGCTGCTGTGGAAAATGCAGAGATAGACTCTCGTCGTGACATAGACTTACCACATTCGCCATCCAACGCTGCACAACGGACAAGTGAGTACGTTTTGCAACACAGCTGTAGTGCATCAGAACGCATATCTATGCGCACATATTCACAACCTGCAGTAGAGAAAGTCAAACAAGAAATGAGTAACCTCAGAATCGACATTGAAGATACTCACCTACAAATGGCTCCTGTGAAATCTCAACTAGAGGTGAACACCACACAACATACTCCTAGAAACGTTCCTCTTGTGCAAACACAGAAAAAGAGACATTCAGATCCACATGTAGATTCAACTTACCTGAGACAGCCGGCACAGCAGAGGTGGAACCCTAACAACTCTGTAAATCATACAGCAGCCATGCCAGATGTCGCAAAATACCTAATGCGAAGAGAAGTGGTCACATCTGGTTTAATGGAGTTCGATGATCACCCAGAGAACTATTGGGCGTGGAAAACTTCCTTTCAAAGCATCATTGACGAACTCGCCTTGACTCCAAGAGAAGAGTTAGACCTCTTGATTAAATGGCTCGGGCCAGCGTCTAAGGAGCAAGCAAAAAGAATCCGAGCCATACACAGCCACAACACAGCTGCAGGGCTAAACATGGTTTGGCAAAGATTAGAAGAGACTTATGGTACACCAGAGGCAGTTGAACATTCACTCATGAAGAGAATTGAGATATTCCCCAGAATCTCAAACAGAGACGATGTGAGATTAAGAGAGCTTGGAGACCTTTTGCTTGAACTTGAATATACAAAAGAAGGAGGATACCTCCCTGGACTAGCATATCTCGATACGTCACGTGGAGTGAACCCCATATTAGAAAAGCTCTCATTTAGTCTCCAAGAAAAGTGGATTTCCCAAGGGTCAAAGTACAAAGAATACAACCATGTCCCCTATCCACCATTCACCTTCTTTTCACAGTTTATTCGTTCCGAAGCTAAAACCAGAAATGACCCTAGCTTTATGATATCTCAAACTCACTACTCTGGTCCAACCATGACAGAGAGACCCACAAAATACTACAGCAAAGTACCAGTGTCTGTGAGAAAGACTGGTGTGTTTTCTGAAGCTAAAGCAGCTCCTACAGGCTATGTTGAAAAAGGAGCCACGGACCCAGACCGACTGTGCCCCTTGCATAACAAGCCTCACGCACTCAGAAAATGCCGCACCTTCCGCAGCAAGCCTATAGAGGAGCGTAAAACCTACCTCAAGGAGAAGAACATCTGCTTCAGATGCTGCGGTTCGACCAAACATAGAGCAAAAGACTGTGATAAAGAAATAGTATGTGGAGAATGTGGCAGCAAGACTCACACATCAGCGTTACATCCTGGTCCAGCACCTTGGGTCTCAGAAGTTCCAGCAGATCAAGGCGAGGAGGAGGAGACCCACGAGACTCCCCCTAGAACTCTCCCTGCAGTAACATCAAAATGCACAGAGATTTGTGGAGGTAACACCAATGCCAAATCCTGCTGCAAAATATGTTTAGTTAAAGTCTACCCTGAAGATCATCCAGGAAAGGTAATTCAGACATATGCAGTGTTAGACGACCAGAGCAATCGTTCACTTGCTCGCCCTGAGTTCTTCAACCACTTTGGCCTCTATGAAAAAGCATCTCCCTATACATTAAAGACTTGCTCTGGTGTTATGGAAACCTCAGGGAGGAGAGCAACAAACTTTGTGGTGGAATCATATGATGGAAAGATCAAGATCAAGCTTCCAACCCTCATTGAGTGTGAAATGATTCCAGACGATCGAGCCGAAATCCCCACACCCGAAATAGCCCGCTATTTCCCCCATCTGAGACCTGTAGCAGATAAGATACCACCACTCAATGAAAATGCTCATATCTTCATCCTGCTAGGAAGAGACATTTTGCGAGTGCATAAAGTGAGGCAACAGTACAACGGAGACCATGAAGACCCCTACGCCCAACGTCTTGATCTAGGGTGGGTTATTGTAGGAGACGTTTGTCTGGACCAGGCTCACAAACCACCCAGTATCAGAGTGTACAAGACACACACACTGCCTAATGGACGGACATCCATGTTAAGTCCCTGTCCTAACAAAATTCAAGTTAAAGAGACACTTAGAAAAAACACTGACCAACCAAGAATTGTGGACTGCGCATTCCAAGGTGAGGAGACAGAAACACTTGGAGCCACAGTCTTCAACAGCCACCCTGATGATGAAAAAGTAGCTCTGTCAGTTGATGATCAAACATTCCTGGACATTATGGACAAAGAGGTTTATATGGATCAAGCAAACAGCTGGGTAGCGCCGCTGCCGTTCTGCAAACCCCGCCGCCGTCTTCCAAACAACAGAGAGATGGCTTAGCGATGACTTTTATCTCTTCGACGTACACTAGACAGACGCACAGACATGAAAGAACACTTCCTGGAGTTCATGAGAAAGGTATTTGAAAATGACCAAGCAGAACTAGCATCAGAGCTTGAGGAACATCAAGAAAGGTGGTACTTGCCTCTTTTCGGCATCTATCATCCTCAAAAACCAAATCAAATTAGAGTGGTTTTCGATTCAAGCGCCAAACATGACGTTGTGTCACTGAATGACGTGCTGCTCAGCGGGCCAGACTTAAACAATGCCCTGCTGGGTGTCTTAATCCGCTTCAGGAAAGAGAACATCGCAGTCACCGCTGATATTCAGCAGATGTTCTACGCGTTTGTTGTTCGAGAGGATCATCGGGATTATTTACGGTTCCTTTGGTATAAGGATAACAACTTAAACAATAACATCACAGAATACAGAATGAAGGTGCACATATTTGGCAACAGCCCCTCACCATCAGTTGCCATTTATGGTCTAAGAAGAGCTGCACAAGAACATCAGGATGAAAGCTTCAGAGACCACAGACATGTTTATGTTTGTCGTTTACAGAGCCTAGAGTCGTCATAGACCGCGGACACGTTTATGTTTGTCGTTTACAGAGCCTAGAGTCGTCATAGACCGCGGACATGTTTATGTTTGTCGTTTACAGAGCCTAGAGTCGTCAGAGACCGCGGACACGTTTATGTTTGTCGTTTACAGAGCCTAGAGTCGTCAGAGACCGCGGACACGTTTATGTTTGTCGTTTACAGAGCCTAGAGTCGTCAGAGACCGCAGACACGTTTATGTTTGTCGTTTACAGAGCTTAGAGTCGTCAGAGACCACGGACACATTTATGTTTGTCGTTTACAGAGCCTAGAGTCGTCAGAGACCGCGGACACGTTTATGTTTGTCGTTTACAGAGCTTAGAGTCGTCAGAGACCACGGACACATTTATGTTTGTCGTTTACAGAGCCTAGAGTCGTCAGAGACCGCGGACATGTTTATGTTTGTCGTTTACAGAGCCTAGAGTCGTCAGAGACCACGGACATGTTTATGTTTGTCGTTTACAGAGTCTAGAGTCGTCAGAGACCGCAGACATGTTTATGTTTGTCGTTTACAGAGCCTAGAGTCGTCAGAGACCGCGGACATGTTTATGTTTGTCGTTTACAGAGTCTAGAGTCGTCAGAGACCGCAGACATGTTTATGTTTGTCGTTTACAGAGTCTAGAGTCGTCAGAGACCGCGGACATGTTTATGTTTGTCGTTTACAGAGTCTAGAGTCGTCAGAGACCGCAGACATGTTTATGTTTGTCGTTTACAGAGCCTAGAGTCGTCAGAGACCGCTGCCATGTTTATGTTTGTCGTTTACAGAGCCTAGAGTCGTCAGAGACCGCGGACATGTTTATGTTTGTCGTTTACAGAGCCTAGAGTCGTCAGAGACCGCGGACATGTTTATGTTTGTCGTTTACAGAGCCTAGACTCGTCAGAGACCGCGGACATGTTTATGTTTGTCGTTTACAGAGTCTAGAGTGTTTATGTTAGAGAGCCATGTTTATGTTTGTCGTTTACAGAGTCTAGAGTCGTCAGAGACCGGTGAAATATCTTACAGGGAGTACAAACATTTGTGTAAACACTCCCTTGAAAAACATCGCTCACAGCAGCTTTAAAGGGCAACATTTGTCTACTTATGCAAATCATGTTGAGACAGCAAGATTTCATTTCAATATGACATTTCATAACATCTCAAATATTCTAATAAACTAATTAATCTCCATTATGATTGTATCAGTCACTCTTAATATTCTTCATATCAAATCTATTCCCGCTTTAAGAAAAACAGTGTGTTTATGTCCAAATAAATGTGATAAATTCATGGATTTCCATTAGATGCATAAATGTGCAACATGGTAAAAGTTATTAAATGGGTTGTTTGTTGGTGAATGTTAATTTATAAATATGCTATTGTTCATTGTTCGTTCTTAATGATGTTACATCTCTTTATTTTAATAATAAAAATGTATTTTAAATAATAATTGTAAATTTCCCTCCATGTTGCTTTAATCGGCTTTTATTAAAGGGCCTCATTAAACTTTCTCATGGATCAAACAGTGTATTTGTAATTACCATTAGAATATTTCAAAGAAACTTGTATTTGTTTTATTGTTAATTGGAGAGAAAGGTTTGATCTGGGTAAAATGAATACTGGTTTGACTATAGTAATATTGTAGTAACAGTGTTTTTGTCAGAAGTCATAGTTTTAATGCCGTTACTCATGATGTTACTACAGTAATATGTGTTCATTTACCATGTTTCATTCTGTGGTTACTATGATTTTACTAGTAAATACCATGTTGATACTATGATTACTGTAGTTAAACATGGGTAATGTTGATCAGAGATCACACAGATTGACAGTTTTGTGTGTGAGATCATCTAAATGAACTTCTTAATTCAGATCGGGTCATTTAATCCAGTTTTCACATCATTAAGATGAATTGGAGGGCAGGTTTATGAATGTGTGGTTACAGTCACACATGTTACAACAGCAAATAATATCTGAAACACAAATAACAGTTTGTCAGTTCATCAGGACAGTTATAATCTCAAGTGTTTATCAGTGTTTTAATGTTTTCTGGTGAATCTTCTGATCATGATTTAATCGCATTGGTGAATTATTCACTATATTGAGGCTTTTGCGACATCTGCTGGTCACATTTGTGTTACTGCAACAGATAAAATGACAATATTATACGCTCATATTTTTATACAATATCATCAAACATACACAGTTGAGTAACAGCTCACAACATTTGGCCACTTTTATTTCAACTTTGTCCTGTTATTTTGTATCTTGTGTACTGATTCGTGCCATTAGTTCAGTGTTTATTAGCAGTGTTTGGACCTTATCAGAGAGTGTTTAGCAGAGACGGGCCACTTCTATTAAAATAAATGCGAGAAATTAGAACGCCCACCGGAAGCAACAGTTAACGGATGTAGAAAGGAAGTCCCGCCTTACAGGTGAAAGAACCAATCACCTTTCAGAACCAGACATCGCCTGTCAATCAATAAGAAAATGAGTTTGGGCATCCATCTTTAATCTGTGTTAATAGTGATGTGTGTCGTTAGATTGAGCTCATAGTTCAGCTCATATCAGTCAAAGGTTGCGCTGGGTAACATGGTCACACTGAACTCATTTAAAAGGTCCCACAGATCGGCATCCCACCAAAGAGGTGTTAGAAGCATGTTGGGAACATGGACAAGGAAACTTTGGTTGGATTATTGAAGATTTAGTAAAGAAATGAAATTAAAGAGTATAAAGTTGCATCAGTAGTAACTTCACCTCCAACTCCATTATGGCCAAAACCTAAAGCAATGCATTTAATAGGAAACACATTTTAATTATTATTCTATTATTAACGCTTGAACAACAATAACACAAGAACATTTCCAAGGGAACACATACACAAAATAAAACAATCATTTCTACATAATTGACACACATCTTACAACAAATATAGAATATTTACTATTTAATAAAAAAGAATAATTGTTTTTTAAGGTATATAAAAAAGAGAAGCAAAACATAAGTTGCTAAAGGACACGGACACAGACACTACAGTTAATTAATACAATAACACACAGACATTAATACACAAGGAAAGCTTCTAAATTAAAGGATTTTCTTGAAATATTTCTTCATAATATTTAAGGAGTCTTTGGGTTTTTTATTCTTTATATAATAAAGAGATTTAAGAAGTGGGATTAATTACTCTCAAAGTGGGGATATGATGTATCATTCTTATGAATGAAGTATTTGCCATATAAAATAATAAATGAGCAATATGGGGTCTATTGTTATTATCATTATAATAAACAATAATGTCTTTGAAACTGAAAGTGTAAAAGGGAGTCATTCAGACAACTACAGATCTCACTGACGGTCTCATTCATAATAATATCAGACCATTTCAAACTATAAACTACTTACAAATACAAACTTCAAAATTAAAGCCCCACTCAGAGACTGTGTGAAGAGTTTTGAGATTCTCGTCAATAAGAAGCCGAAAAACCTTCAAAATACGCGGATATTTTTCCTCCCTCTGTTATCATGAGTTCTCCATCATCCAATCAAACACGAGAACAGAGTTTGTGGAAAATAAAACTATTTAGAGTCTCTTTATAATCCTAAAATAATCCGCTTTTCACAGGAAAGTCTCTCTGCTCATGTTCTGACACCAGGACTTCCGCCAAGATGGCGTACTAGATAGCAGCATTGTTTTTTCGCTAGCAAAGTCTCAAAGTTTTATTTCTTATTTTTAGACTTTTCCCAAACGGTTTAATAGAGATTTATTTTTTATCATCTAAAGATGACAAGTAGAGCACGTAACTCCGAAGAGAAGACTGTGAGCAGTAACAGAAATGATCATGATTATACTGACGCGATGGAGGTTTCTGCTGAAACAAGCGTGTCTTGGAGGAATGTGCTGCTGAGAATTTACCTGTTACTCCCAGCAAAGTTCACATAATGAAGAAAGTGCGGCCTGATCAGGTGGAAGATATCTCTAATGCGGATATACTTGAGGCAATTCACTCCCTCGGCAGAAGATTTGACAAGCAGGAGAAAAAACTGGAGGAGCTGTCCAAAAAAATGGAAGAGAATTGTAATGCCATTTCTGAGGTTAAGGAAGAGATGAAAGCTCACAAGCAGAAGGAAGCTATATTGGAGCTGGAACTTTCTGATCTTAAAAAAGAAAATAAAGAGTTGAGGTCAAGGGTAGGAGAATTGGATCGCTACAAAAGGCACAGAACGAGAACACCCGACAAGAAGTGATAACCCTTCTGGCCAAGATTGCTCCTGGTGTGCCCTGGGAAATGGAAGAGGCGGTTGATTCGGTTCATCGTATTGGTAGAAGAGAAGGGAATCGTACGCGCCAGATCATCATACAGTTTTCAAAGCGAATCTACAGAGATCAAATATGGACATTGTCAAAGGGATCAACCGTGTGCAAGGAGGCAGGCATTCATTTCGCTGAGGACTTAAATAAAGAAGACCGAGAGGCTAGGGGAGTACTTTGGCCACGCATTAAACAAGCACGTGCTGAAGGGAAAGTGGCATACTTTCGTGGACCCTTCGCTTTCATTGAAGGGAAGCAAATTTTTGCCTGATGATGAAGTCTTGGAAAATGGGAAATGTGCAGTTTTTTCAGAGGCTTTTTTGTAAGTGTTGCACTTTATTTTACTAATTTCATTGTCGATAGCTTATTGACATTCTTGATTCGTAACGTTACGCTGTGAGTTCCAGTGGGCGTATGTTCTTGTTGAAATCTCGTTTATCTTTTTGTTCGATTAAATGCAAGGGGACTTAAGGACAATGTAAAACGCAAAGGTATATTTTTATTTTGCAAAGGGCAAAAGTCACATTTTGTTTTTCTACAAGAGACTCACTCTACTGAAGAAGATGCTGCTTTTTGGAAGATGCAGTGGGGAGAGACAATTTTATTTAGTCATGGCTCCAATCGATCAGCAGGTGTCGCCATTTGCCTTAACAATTGCCCTGGGAGGATTGTGACTTTTCAGTCTGATGCTCACGGTCACTGGCTTGCTGCTGTGGTTAATAGTGAAGATACTTTTCTTATTTTAGTTAATGTTTATGGTTAAAACATTTCATAATGGAGGTGATTTTAATCTAGCACCAGATGAATGGCTGGACAGATCTCCTTCTAGTTATACAAGTCACCATTTTAATAACATTATTCAGGAGTTTTGCCAGTCAAATTTCCTTATTGACATCTGGAGATTGAAGCATTTTAAGGATTCTCAGTTTTTCTGGGTCAAACCAAATGGATCCTCAAAATCACGGATTGATTTTTGGCTTATTACTGAGGAATATTCTGAGTTTGTCACTAATGTTTCCATTTCTGCCGCACCATTGACAGATCATTGCCTCATTTCAGTGATTTTGACACCAACAACAAAACATACCTTTAGAAAAGACTACTGGAAGTTTAATGCAGAACTTTTAAAGGATAAAGATTATTGTAGTCAAATAAGAAATTTGATTATTGAGATTCAAGATGACCTCACTTTAACTACTAATGGAAATAAATGGGAGTATTTTAAGTTCAAAACAAGGGAAGTTTCAATTAGATTTGGCAAAAGAACAAAGAACAGAAGCAAAAAGAGTTTAATTCAAGAAATGAACACCTGTTGTAGTACACAGGTAATGACTCAAGATGATCTTGATAAATTACTCTCTCTTCAAGCTAAATTAGATCATTTGTATGTAATGAAAGCACAAGGAGCTTTTGTACGGTCTCGTGCAAAATGGTTGGAGGAAGGAGAGAAGAATACAGCATATTTTTGTCAGTTAGAAAAGAGGAGACAGAAAAGCAATGCTGTGAATAGTTTGATTGTTAAGGAGAAGGTAATCACAGACCCCAAATTAATATCCGAGGAAGTTTACTCATTTTATAGTGATATTTATTCTTTTTCATATTCTGTCAAAAATGGTCAAGATTTTCTAGAAAAGATAAAAGATTTTATTCCACAGATTGATATTGAATTTAAAGAAAGTTGTGATGTAGACCTGAGATTGGACGAAATCGTTTCCGCTATTAAAAAAATGCCTTTATGTAAATCTCCTGGTCAGGATGGTCCGACTACACATTTTTACAAATTTTTCTGGGAAGATTTAAAAGATTTGTCGTTTAAAGCTTTAAAGGAATGTTTTGATTCTAACTCTTTACTTCCAACTATGAAGCAGGGGTTGATCATTCTCATCCCAAAGTCAGGCAAAGACAAAAGAGTTATTGATAATCTGAGACCGATTACCCTACTCAATGTTGATTATACAATTCTTACAGCTGCTATTGCAAACAGGCTAAAATTTAGGTTGAGTCAAGTTATAAGTGAAACACAATCTGGTTTTATTAAAGGAAGGTTAATACATTGGATTTAGTTGATTATGCACATTTGATTAAGGATGATGGGTTTATTTTGTTTCTTGATTTCTATACTGTAGAACATAGGTTTATTCTACATGCACTTACATCTTTTGGATTTGGTTCTAAATTTGTTAAATTGATAGAGATGTTGTATAATGATATTAATAGTTCAGTATCACTTCCAGGTGGGACTTCTAAGCGTTTTAACATAAACAGAGGTATTAGACAAGGAGATCCGACAAGTCCGTATTTGTTTATTTTAATAGCTGAACTTTTGGCAATTTATGTGAAAAATAGTAAAGAGGTTAAGCCGTTGAATGTTTTGGGGAGTCAGATATTAATAAGTCAACTAGCAGACGATACTACTCTGTTTCTTAGGGATGCAGAGCAGATCCCAGCTGCCGTTCATTTGGTGTCACATTTTTCCAAAGCTTCTGGTTTGACATTAAATGTAAAAAAGTGAGTTGATGGCAGTGCATAATCGGACTGAATCTCAATTATTTAATATTCCATTAAAAAATGAGGTAAAATATTTAGGTATTGTTATTACTAAAGACACTAAAACTAGAGAAAAAATTAATTTGGCTGACAATATAACAAAAAGTCAAAAAATGTTAAATGTGTGCTTACAAAGGGATATTTCCATTTTTGGCAGAATTTTATTACAGAAAACTGAGATACTTTCTAGGCTGATTTATCCTGCATATTCTCTAGCTATCTCTGACAGGTGGATAAAGGATATTAATCAAATTCAGTATCAATTTCTTTGGAAAAACAAACACCATTACATAAGAAAATCAGATGTAGTGAAGCCAGTCAGTGAGGGAGGTTTGAATATTATTGATTTCGATGTTATGAATGGCACTCTTAAATTGAGATGGCTTCAAGCTTTCCTTCGGAATAAACATTCGGTTTGGTCTAGTTTTTCTTCACAAATCTTTGATTTTCTTTTGAGGTGTGATTTTGAGCCATCAAAACTAAAGTGTAAATTGTCATCTTTTCATAGTCAGGTATTATTGTATTGGAAACTGATATACAAACACAATTTTTCCCCACTTTATTGTTCTTTGTGGAATAATAAGTGTATCCTTATTAATAGGAAATCTGTGTTCTTTCAAGACTGGATGGATAAAGGTGTCTGGTCCATTGTACACAATTTTTGTGAAAGATATAATTTTATTTGCACTCAGAAATGATATGTGACTTTGTTAAAAGCTGTTCCTGGTGGTTTGGTTCAGATGGTTAAAGGTGCATTGTGTTATTCACCTGTGATTCCGAGATTTCTGGTCTTAATTTTACAGAGGAGGGATGTAAGATTAAAGTTTTAAGAACATTGGTAAATATAGAGACTTTCCCTTGTAAAGTTAAAAAGAGACCTGTTATATTTGATTTCCCGAAAGACAAAGTGGGTCAAATTAGAACAAGATTTCTCACTTTTCCACTTTTTCCAAAGGTAAAAGAGGTTCAGTTTAAAATTATTAATGATATTTATCCTTGTAATGATTTCCTCAGACACAGATTTAATATGGTGCACCTTTTGTGAAGCAGATATAGAGTCGTTGGAACATTTATTTTATTTATGCAAATTCTCAAAGAAATTCTGGGATGACCTTTATGGTTGGTTAAGATTGAAATATGAAATACCTGACTTTAATTTTAACTTTAAAACTATAAAATATTTGTTTTTTTTTCTTTGAATTATGATCATGAGTTTTTGGTGAACAATATTGTGCTGTTGGCCAATTACTTCATACACAAATGCAGATTCTTTAAGAACCCTCCCATTTTCTTACTTTTCCATAAAGATTTAATGATCTTCTTTAAATCTTTAAGACTTGTGCATAACAAAAAAGCCATTAATTTGTGTAATCTTTTGAAGGTATTTTTACCCCCTTGTGTAATATTTTATTTGTTATTTGAGTTTTTTTTTTTTTTTTTCAGATTTATGGTATTTATTTATATTTTGTGCTTCTATTTAGACTTCTTTGTAATTGGATAAGATTTGTATCTTGAGGTTTGTTTGGTATTTTGTATGTTTCTTTAAGCAAAAAAAAAAAGTTCTGACACCAGAGTCACAAAACAACAGGAGAAAATGAAGCTTTTGCCACATTTATTTCCTTTGACGCCCTCATGTGGTGAAATGTGGAACTGCAAGTCCGTCTGCGACATCAAACTACAATCACTGACGACGAGAAAAGCTGCAAACCCTTTCAACGACTATTTCAACAAACATTTTAGCGCCATCAATCTTGACAGATCTACACTGAAACAATAAAGCGGGAAATCAGCACAAACTGGTGTTTGCAAATCCTTGAATGAGCGTTAAATATCAGCAACCCGTTGAATAAGTTTGATCTGATTTGATTGTGACTGACTTCATCCATCGGTGTATTTAACGGACACAGTTCACGTGAGAAATGTCTTTATTTTCTCATTTAATCGCCTCAAATTGGACGGTTGTCTCAGATTAGCCTACATTGATTAACAACGGCCAAAAAACAATCAAAAAGCTCGAAATTGATGCATTTAACATTGTACTTAAAACATTTTCGACGGATTAATCATAGTTTACGGGACTACAAGCATTTAAGTACATAAAAATAGTCTAAATAATCAAATAGAAAGTTTTAAATGTTTAGATACTCACAGGTGTCGCTTGTCTTGAATCAACCCGTGTAAAAATCCACCTGAACATTGAGGCTTTTTGTCAAATTAGGAAACCCACTATGGCGAAGAGCTCATGAATATTAATCAGTACTTGCCGACGTATATTGGCACGTGCCCAATGACGAAGGCTTTCATAAATTAATATTAAAAAGAGAGCCTTCTCCATGTTAAGATGAATTCATCAACAAATCTTTATCTTTCCTCTGATTAAGTTTCTCTGAAATTAGTTATTTGATGTGACAATGTGAATAATTGTTGGTTATTTTCAAAACATTTAAACAGATTAATACTCTGTATAGATATTAAATACAGTCATGTATCAACGTTTGATTTATTTGGACTAAAATTGTGCAAGACTTGTGTGTTATCCCAGTATAAATCATACAATAGTTCTGTGTGAGAAACAGACCAACATTTAAATGTTTATTTACTGATAATCTTTCCCTCCACCGCAGCTCTCAAAATCTCTTTCACACTTTTAAAACTCCTCTTGCTTTAACAAGGTTGCTATAAAGTTTTTAAATATTTAAAATCAAATTTAAGACTTTTAAAGACAGTGACGTCACATGAAAAAGGTCAATAGCTTAATTGCACTGTAAGTCACTTTGGATAAAAGCGTCTACCAAGTGCATAAATGTGAATGTAATAACTGTTGTTAATTTGTGGTAATTATGGATTTAGTAACAGTTATAGTGATATAGTGATCTATATAGGGGCAATTGTTAAAGGTGTTGTAAGCGATTTTATTCGATCTGCTTCCACGTGAGCTGTTGGATTAGCCACGCCCCCTCTTTCCAAAACCCTAGATACCAAATAAACTTTATTGAGACCGACATCAGGCCGAAACGGTGTTAAAAACAACAGCAGTGAAACAGCGCCCTCATCTGGCAACTGTTATGAACAACATGGCATAAAAAAGGCATTAAGCCTCAATAATTCACTACAGCTACAATACTGTGAGAACGAGCAAAATGATTGACAGGTCGAAAGCGTCAGAAACCGCAAACATCCCAGCTAGCCAAATTATCATCTCAAATATTCTAATAAACGAATTAATCTCCATTATGATTGTATCAGTCACTCTTAATATTCTTCATATCAAATCTATTCCCGCCTTAAGAAAAACAGTGTGTTTATGTCCAAATAAATGTGATAAATTCATGGATTTCCATTAGATGCATAAATGTGCAACATGGTAAAAGTTATTAAATGGGTTGTTTGTTGGTGAATGTTAATTTATAAATATGCTATTGTTCATTGTTCGTTCTTAATGATGTTACATCTCTTTATTTTAATAATAAAAATGTATTTTAAATAATAATTGTAAATTTCCCTCCATGTTGCTTTAATCGGCTATTATTAAAGTGCCTCATTAAACTTTCTCATGGATCAAACAGTGTATTTGTAATTACCATTAGAATATTTCAAAGAAACTTGTATTTGTTTTATTGTTAATTGGAGAGAAAGGTTTGATCTGGGTAAAATGAATACTGGTTTTACTATAGTAATATTGTAGTAACAGTGTTTTTGTCAGAAGTCATAGTTTTAATGCCGTTACTCATGATGTTACTACAGTAATATGTGTTCATTTACCATGTTTCATTCTGTGGTTACTATGATTTTACTAGTAAATACCATGTTGATACTATGATTACTGTAGTTAAACATGGGTAATGTTTATCAGAGATCACACAGATTGACAGTTTTGTGTGTGAGATCATCTAAATGAACTTCTTAATTCAGATCGGGTCATTTAATCCAGTTTTCACATCATTAAGATGAATTGGAGGGCAGGTTTATGAATGTGTGGTTACAGTCACACATGTTACAACAGCAAATAATATCTGAAACACAAATAACAGTTTGTCAGTTCATCAGGACAGTTATAATCTCAAGTGTTTATCAGTGTTTTAATGTTTTCTTGTGAATCTTCTGATCATGATTTAATCGCATTGGTGAATTATTCACTATATTGAGGCTTTTGCGACATCTGCTGGTCACTTTTGTGTTACTGCAACAGATAAAATGACAATATTATACGCTCATATTTTTATACAATATCATCAAACATACACAGTTGAGTAACAGCTCACAACATTTGGCCACTTTTATTTCAACTTTGTCCTGTTATTTTGTATCTTGTGTACTGATTCGTGCCATTAGTTCAGTGTTTATTAGCAGTGTTTGGACCTTATCAGAGAGTGTTTAGCAGAGACGGGCCACTTCTATTCAAATAAATGCGAGAAATTAGAACGCCCACCGGAAGCAACAGTTAACGGATGTAGAGAGGAAGCCCCGCCTTACAGGTGAAACAGCCAATCACCTTTCAGATGCAGACATCGCCTGTCAATCAATAAGAAAATGAGTTTGGGCATCCATCTTTAATCTGTGTTAATAGTGATGTGTGTCGTTAGATTGAGCTCATAGTTCAGCTCATATCAGTCATTAATGTTTGCTGGTGTTCTGTATATAAGTATGTACATCACTTCACACACATAAACACTCTTTCACACATCAGTGCGCATCTTTCATTCATTTATTGCAAGTTTCAAAGCAACAATACAAACTTTAGAGATTGTTTAGCAGATACGAGAGCGATTATAACATGATTTCCTCTTATGTGCCTCTTTACTAGAGAATGCAGCGATAAAGCAAGAAAGTGATGAAACATCCTGATGATCAGGACAAAGAATCATTTTTAATGAGATCAAATATTTCACAAACAATTAAAGGGCAGAAGGTAAAACTTCATGAATGACCGATCTTTCTTATTTCTGTGAGCACAGATTCAGTGTGGTCACATGACTGATGAAATACCAGATTGAAGACATTAATGATTTTTTCTCATCGCACTTATTAAAGAGCTTCAGTCCTTCTCCCCAAGTCTTCTTCAGCTCATCCTGTAAGTTCTTCAGACTCACTGTCAGAATCATGTTCTGGTTCACATCTTCATCTACATTCTTGGCCCAGTGTGCTGCGGAGAACCAGGAATTTTTTCTCACTGTTGTAGCAGCAGAACGCCGTCCACATCATCGAGGGAATATTCACTCTCTTATTTAACATATCTTGAGGTAAGGGTTTTTTTTTTTTGCAGGTACGGCACCCGTCAGCACATACGCCGAGACTTGATCATTATTGTCGCGGCAGTTGGTTTCCATCAGCCCCATTGTACATCCTTCCATATGAGCCCAGCTGCCGCCATTAAAACTCTCTTTCTGTGGCACAGCGTTGGTGAGGGTGAATGTAGATTTGGCTGTGGGAAGATCCTTTGCGTGACAGACGGGAAATAAATGACCACGGTTCACATTCAGTTTGTTATTCTTGTAGTCATCGTCAGCTGCCTGCTCGTCTTTTTTAAGCTATAAAGGAAATAAATGTATAAAAGTGAATCAGGATGTCAGTAAACACTGAACAATAGTTACTATTTCATGAAAAGTAAAAGAAAATAATAACAAAATATAATTTTTATTTAATGGTGACTTTATTGATTGTCACATGGATATTTGACGGTGCACCTCCACCAGTGCTCGAATTGAGTCAAGTCTTATGGGGGGTTGAAGGTTTAGTCTTGCAATATACACTTTATACAAAATATACAATATATTTGATCATAATATGCATAAATATTACATTATCAGTCTGCTCATTTTACTGAATGCTAATCTCTCTTTTGCCATAAAGTAGGCTGTTCTTATACTGTTGGCTGTTTCTCTGACAAGCTCATCGTTAACCTTCTCTGTTAGTGTGGGGAGGATCTCTTTTTCTTTCTGGGCTTCAATTTCTAGAGCCCTCTGATGAGCCTGACTGTCCCGGTGTTTGTATATTTTTTTTCTCATGGCACGTACATTCATTGCTTGGACCCTCCCTAAAGCCCACTCTTCTGCCACTTGAACACCTTTTTTGTTTGTACACAATCGTTTAACATCTCTACATGCAATACATCCAATTTTGTTTTCATTGATGTACAGCCATGGGGAGTATTGTTTCCTCCATATCTCTAACTGATTTCTCCAGTTATCAACTTCCTTGCTCTGAGTTTTTGTGGTGCTGAGCCGTTCAGAGCTGTTGGTGGGAGTTAGCTGTTGCTGACCTGCTCTTTGATTTTGTTGATCTGTGCTGAGCTGCTGTTGGTGGTACAGACCCATATAAAGCTGTTATCACTGCATTTGTCCTCTTCTGAGATCTTGTCGCTGCTAACCTGTGCTGAGCTCCTGCCACTGCCCTCTGCTAAACTGGAATGGACTGTGCTTGCCTTGGAGGTCCTCTTTACCTGCACACTAGACAATGCCATGTTTTGGTTTCAATATTTTTATTTTAAAATAAATACACATAATGAAATATACCATTCAGAAGTTGAGATCGATAAATTTTTTAAAATGTTTTTAAAAGTCTCTTCTGCTCAAAGCTGCATTGATTTGATAAAAAAAACCCAGTAATATTGTGAAATTTTTGTTTTCTATGTGAATATATAGTAAAATGCGTGATCAACGCTGAATTTTCAGCATCATTACTCCAGTCTTCAGTGTCACATGATCCGTCAGAAATCACTCTAATATGATGATCTGATGATCAACAAACATTTATGTAATAAACATTTATTTTATTTTTCAGGATTTTTTGATCAATAGAAAGTTCAAAAGAACAGTTTCTATTTGAAATAGAATCTTTTGTTACATTATAAATGTCTTTACTGTCACTTTTGATCAATTTAATGCAACCATACTGAATAAAAGTATTAAATTCTTTCCCAACATTTAAAAAAAAATACATTCTTACTGACCACAAGCTTTTAAATGGTAGTGTATAATGCTACAAAAGTTTATATTTCAGATCTGAGGGATCATGTGATGAAGACTGGAGAAACGATGGTGAAAATTCAGCTTTGATCAAAGAAATAAATGATATTTTATTGTATTATTATTTTAAATTGTAATAATATTTCATAAAATTACTGTTTTTACTGTATTTTGCATCAAATCAATGCAGGCTTGGTGAGCAGAAGAGACTCTTGAACAGTAGTGTACATCCAACAGAATGATTCTAGCTTTTTTTTACCAATGTAGTTTTTACCCTAAAAACAACTGGATGATTAATGTGGATTATGTGACACTGTGATAATAATGTTTGTTCCAAAAGACTTGATTAAATGGATGAAACTTGTTTATTAGATATTAAACATATAGATTGTGACAAAACAGGCTGTCAGTCTGTGTGTTGGTGGGGATTTTTCAACTATTTCAGCACATGCGATTTTTACATAGTTACGTCCAGTAGGTGGCGGGAAAGCACTGTTATGAGTGAGTAAGTCAGCAACTATTCAACGACCACTTCAGTGAAAAAGGCTGCTTTATTCAGAAACAAACAATGCCATGGCAATCAATGTCAATTATTGCTATTTCAAGAGTGAATCCCGCATAAATGCGTATGTAATTCCCGAAACTTTGTGTTTACGTGGCCATTGGTCCTGGCTGGCAGCATGAAAAACAATATTTATACAAATTCTGAATGGAAATTAGAAAGCATAGAAAGCACACAACGATCGCTCCCTTTCCCTAAAAGCTGTTATCCATCTCCGTCGAGATCTCTAGCACTCCCGTAGAACCAGGACTATTAATAATGAAAAAAATAGTAACTTAAGCCTAAATGTTTCCAATTTACGCAAGGAATACAAAAGCCCCGATATGGTGTGGGTAGATATAAAGTAGAAAGATATATAGAGAGAGACAATTACCGCTCAAAAAAGTCGGTAAGAAGCTTTCTCTTCCCGACCTCGAGTGGAGGTTTATTTTTCTCCATTTTTTAAAAGTTAAAATTAGCTTCAACGGAGCATGGCAACTAGCCAACTTTAAAAAAAATTATTGTAAATAATCAATTCACGAAATTTACCGTATCCATTGCATGCATTTAATCAGATTTGTTATTATTATTTTTTACTAAAATAAAAATATCTGAGGGACCCCCCTAATTCTATTTTTTACTTCTTATGGGGGGTCCCTAATACCTTATGGGGGGTCCCGGATCCCCCCAGCCCCCCCTCAATTCGAGCACTGACCTCCACAATGTGAGTAAATCACTCGCACATGTGACCAAATTCAAGTTCAGCAGCCAGATCTTTTTTCACTGTGTGTAATATTAATAAACGTGTCATTCACATTATTCTGCACTTTAAGTGTTTATTAAATATTATAGCTCATTAATAATACACAGATTCAACATCATATTTATTGATGGAAAACATCAAAACAACAACAACACAAATAAAACTAATGCTGAATAAATAATGCTGTTATTATGTATCCCACAATGCTTGGTTGAGTCTGACGGGTCGTGTTGTTGGGTTATTTTCAGTGTTCGGTAGTTTTTAACCAAATTCTGCTGGATTAGTCGCTGAGTCTTTGTCTCTGACAGTATAACTGAGACAGGAACAACTTCTGGTGTCTCACAACATCCTTTTATTGTTTAAATGTAATTATTTGTTGTGTAACATCAACTTAATATCAGACTAGCTGCACGGCTAACTTATTTCATATATCAGCTGGACACAATGGACCTTATTTACAGCAGACATCTTTAATGACAACGAGCCCCATACTACTCTATTTCTACCATAGATATACACTCACCTAAAGTATTATTAGGAACACATACTAATACTGTGTTTGACCCCCTTTCGCCTTCAGAACTGCCTTAATTCTACGTGGCATTGATTCAACAAGGTGCTGAAAGCATTCTTTAGAAATGTTGGCCCATATTGATAGGATAGCATCTTGCAGTTGATGGAGATTTGTGGGATGCACATCCAGGGCACGAAGCTCCCGTTCCACCACATCCCAAAGATGCTCTATTGCAGGGGTCCCCAAACTTTTTTCTATGAGGCCACAT
Organism: Xyrauchen texanus; assembly: GCF_025860055.1. NCBI lineage: Eukaryota > Metazoa > Chordata > Actinopteri > Cypriniformes > Catostomidae > Xyrauchen > Xyrauchen texanus. The sequence continues at coordinate 1,189,526 of NC_068301.1, read as the reverse complement.
TATTTTTCCTTTCTATAATGGAGGGCCGTAGTCTAACAGAAAATGGCATGGGCCGGAGTGATTTATTGTGGAGATTTTATTATGATTTTAAATGGATTTACAGTATTATGCCTCCTAATGCTAGATTAATTTATGATTTATGCACCATACATATCAAGTGATATATAGCCTATTAAAAGAGCATTATTACTATCGTAATGACATTTTTTCATATTCATTGCTATTGAAATCAAATTATTTACTTACTCATGCGTATTAGGCTAATCAGTGTGAACTATGGGCTTGTTTCTGGCTGGTGAGAAGTCCAATGTCAGGTTCCTGTCACAGCCAGTCTCGAAGACTGATGCAAATATTCATCAGTGAGTCTTGATCTCATCGGATTTTTCATCAGTTTCATGTGTGAAAAGGTTTGCTCACAGATATACGTGCTGCCAAAAAGTGTGGACATCTTCATTGCATTCCTTCTGATGTTTGGGTAGGTCTCGTTAGGGAGGGCAGTATAGAATTCAATGAGACTGTTGGGCTTAAACGCGTCTTTCAGAACATCACAGTTCTGTAACTCAGCCAACTCAAACTGATAAGAAGGCAGGGCTCCGTCAATGTCAGCAGCAAAAGGGTTCTGAAAAAGGCGGATTTCTTTAGCGTGGACATGTAGCTCACGGAATCGCGACATCAAACTCCGCCTTCAGCATTTCCAGCGCTTCCACTGACTTTTCAGCTGGGAATGGGACCACTGGTTTCTCAGCTGAGAGGCTTTGGGTAACAGGGGGATGGGTGAAGTCTTGCTTTTGCACTTGTCCCACAAGCAGTGCTAGTTTCACCTCAAATGCTTTTATGTGGGAATACATGTCACATATTAGTTTCCCCTTGCCTTGGAGCTGCACGTTGAGGCCATTCAACATTTCTGTCACATCTGTTAAAAAGGCGAGGTCCCATTTCCATTTTGTGTCGATCAGTTCTGGGACAGTTTTGCCCTTTGTCAGAAGAAAAACATTGATTTCGGGCTCGTAAAAACACCTCAAAACTCTGCCCCGGCTTAACCATCGGACTTCTGTGTGGTAAAGCACATCTCCGTGAGAAGACTCTAACTCGGACAGAAAGACTTGGAACTACCTGTGTTTAAGTCCGTTTGCTCAGATGAAGTTTATACATGACACCACCACTTTCATAATCGATTCCCACTTCAGAACTTTGCAGCACAGTGCTTGCTGGTGAATTAGGCAGTGTACTTGTAAAGGGGGCATGAGACCTCTTTCCTCCATTTCTCTATTCATGCGTCCTATCAGTCCCCTTGACGCGCCAACCATACTAGGAGCTCCGTCAGTCGTGATGCTGGCCAGCTTAGACCAGTCTAGATCCAACTCTTCTATCGTTTGGCACACTTTACCAAAAATATCCTCCCCTGTCGTAGTACCTTTGAGACTTTTTAGGGCTGCCAGCTCCTCGGACACTTCAAAGTTTGAGCTAACTCCGCGAAGAAAAATGAGCAGCTGTGCCGTGTCCTGCACGTCATTACTTTCATCCAGCGCTAATGCAAAAAAATCTAATTCTTAAACTTTTTCCTTCAGCTGGGCATATTATACCCCATTTCTTCAATTCGTCTGGTGATTGTACTTGCGGACAGACTCACCGCATTTAAGACGTCTTTTCTTATCGGGGCACACCTCCGCAACAGCATTCATACATTTCTTTACGAACTCACCATCACTGAATGGCCTACCGCAGGTTGCAATCAGTTTAGCTACCTGAAAGCTAGCTCGAATGGATGACTGGTTCAACTGGGTTTGCCGTACAAACGTATTTTGCTGAGCAGATAGTCCACTTTTTAGCTTCGACACTTTGTCTGCTCTCATTTGGCCTTGTAAACTCGCATACTTGTCTCTGTGGCGGGTTTCATAGTGTCGGCGCAGATTGTATTCTTTGAACACGGAGACTGTTTCTTGACAGATGAGGCAAACAGCCATTTCTTTGCACTGAACAAAAAAATAATCACTTGTCCACTTTTGGTTAAATACCCTGCATTCTGAATGAACTTTTCTCTTTCCCAACCGTTTGGCCATTTTGTTGTCACTTTAAATTTTCTTGCTGGATCGCGTGCACCCGCTCGATCACGATGGAACGTTAATCCGGGTGAATCTAACAAATAATTTGGCTACTTTAATAAATGGGAAATTTTATTTTGAAAGCCAAAATGTATTATCAAATACAAATATGATATGAGTAAAACATATTTAAAATTAAATTGTAAAAATATTTCTCTGCATGGCATTGTTCAGAGGGCCGGTCCAAATGTGGGGGCGGGCCGTATTTGGCCCGCGGGCCGTAGTTTGGGGACCCCCTGCTCTATTGGGTTGAGATCTGGTGACTGTGGGGGCCATTTTAGTACAGTGAACTCATTGTCATGTTCAAGAAACCAATTTGAAACGATTCGAGCTTTGTGACATGGTGCATTATCCTGCTGGAAGTAGCCATCAGAGGATGGGTACATGGTGGCCATAAAGGGATGGACATGGTCAGAAACAATGCTCAGGTAGGCCGTGGCATTTAAACGATGCCCAATTGGCACTAAGGGGCCTAAAGTGTGCCAAGAAAACATCCCCCACACCATTACACCACCACCACCAGCCTGCACAGTGGTAACAAGGCATGATGGATCCATGTTCTCATTCTGTTTACGCCAAATTCTGACTCTACCATCTGAATGTCTCAACAGAAATCGAGACTCAGCAGACCAGGCAACATTTTTCCAGTCTTCAACTGTCCAATTTTGGTGAGCTCTTGCAAATTGTAGCCTCTTTTTCCTATTTGTAGTGGAGATGAGTGGTACCCGGTGGGGTCTTCTGCTGTTGTAGCCCATCCGCCTCAAGGTTGTGCGTGTTGTGGCTTCACAAATGCTTTGCTGCATACCTCGGTTGTAACGAGTGGTTATTTCAGGCAAAGTTGCTCTTCTATCAGCTTGAATCAGTCGGCCCAGTCTCCTCTGACCTCTGGCATCAACAAGGCATTTTCTCCCACAGGACTGCCGCATACTGGATGTTTTTCCCTTTTCACACCATTCTTTGTAAACCCTAGAAATGGTTGTGCGTGAAAATCCCAGTAACTGAGCAGATTGTGAAATACTCAGACCGGCCCGTCTGGCACCAACAACCATGCCACGCTCAAAATTGCTTAAATCACCTTTCTTTCCCATTCTGACATTCAGTTTGGAGTTCAGGAGATTGTCTTGACCAGGACCACACCCCTAAATGCATTGAAGCAACTCCCATGTGATTGGTTGATTAGATAATTGCATTAATGAGAAATTGAACAGGTGTTCCTAATAATCCTTTAGGTGAGTGTATATGCAGATTTATAATGCAAAGGGAGGTTTAAGATATCTTATCACACCTAAGAATAAATAAGACATAAGAATCATCATAATAGAAAATATATGATGTGATAAATATATACAAAATTCAAAAACATACAGAAAAAACAAGTTTCTGACTTATAAGATTTATTTACAGAATCCAAACTAAACTGTAAGTGCCTATAAAGATAAAGAGAACATCATTTCCCTGCATATATGGCAGATCAATATTATTATTATTGTAACATGATTCTTGAGTATCTTTTTTCATATGCTAATGAAACTGTCAGTGTGTTTAAAAGAGCATCAGGTGTTTCATCACTAGAGAAAGTGACTCAACTGCGTCCTCTGGTGGCACATTTCAACAGCTCATAACAGACTGAAGAGTGCAGAGATCACTTCATTCTGATTCTGAGAGGATCACAGAGACGAATGTTCCAGGAGGAGTTAAATCAAACTACATCCTGAGTTAAATCACTGCTAAATTAATAGGGATAGTTCTCATCATTTACTCACCCTCATGTCATCCCAGATGTGTGTGACTTTTAAAGCTGGAAAAAGCACATAAAGGCAGCATAAAAGTAATCCAGTGGTTTAATCCATGTCTTCAGAAGTGAAGAGTTCATCCAGAAAATACATATCCACGATCATAACAGAGGCCAAGACATCGACGGAACGAACTTTCTATAAACGCCAAAGAACCAAGCCACATGAGGAAATGCAATGCAAGGAAATGTAACGACACGCAAGTACATCTCTAGACTTTGGCTCAAACTGCTGGTGTATTAGTTGAATACTTTGGGTAATCCGATGGGCTATATGCACGCATAACTTCCGCGTTTGACGCAAGGATGCTCTTGCGTTTCCGGTTGGGGAGATTTAAAGCGGAGGTAAACGGGATTATGGCAGAGTCTTCAAAATTTTCTCGTTGTTTGCTTGAGTTGCCAAAATTTAGTATTCATGATGTGCGAAGAATTGTACGAATGTGTAGTACAATGCCACAGAGCAAGCTTGAGAAAGGTTTCAAGTTTTATGTTTCGTCTTATCTCTGCAATTATGAAGGTAAGTTCAGATAGCCTGAACTAGTACGTTATGGCTAACATTGTGCTATTATTTTTACATTCCGGCCAGCAGCAGACTAATCACGCTAATATAAATGTTTGGCATGTAATGTGTTTGTAATTTTGTTTGTAAAAGTGTCAGGTAAAATCAGGGCCACAAATGAGATCTCGGTGAAAGCTCAGTGTTACCGCTCTATGAGGAAAGCAGAGACTCCACACCAACTAAGAGTAGGACTGGTATTTTGAAAGTGACGTTCAAAGTTCTTTTGAACATGTTCTAAGGTTTTACTTTTCTAACGTTACCACTGTTCATTTTGGATAACCACAGATGTTATCTTAGCTAGTATGGATGTTTATTGTACAAAATGAATAATAATAAAAAATGTAATGCAGTTCTATCAACGACAGATGAATAGCACTGCGTTATTGCAAATTCTAGCTGAAACAGTGGTAATGGAGATACACTGCTGCAAAGTTTGTTTCCTATTCGCACATACAGACTTTTTGTCAGTAGCTTTCCAACAGTGGATGCAAACGAGTTAATATCATTGACAATGAGCTACAAAAAAAATATTTTTTGTATGTAAAAAAAAAAAAGACTACAAGAGGAAAGAGTTGTAGGTGATAGTCATACTTGTTTATAAAAATAATATACTCATTAATCATTTTGCATACACCATAAGAAAGTTATTGAGGGCAAACATCTGAATGTATGAAACTAACTTTACTGCAGTTGCAGGGGTAGCAGAGTGTGCAGGCTTTCTAGTTAGTCTATAACACAAAATGGGAGTTTATTTTAAAACTCTGAAGAATAGTGATATGAAATGTTGTTTTACCGGACATGGTGGCTGCAGATGCAGAATGTATTTGACTAACTCGGCTACCCTTCCTTTAGTGTATAGTCAAAGAGTATAGAATCCCACATCAGTTCTCGGCATAGCAGCGCTCTACGATCGGCGGAAGTAATCAAGCATCCTTAAATTTCACCGGAAATACGTCATGCACCGCCGTGCATAGAGCCTATTGCAAATTGATTTACACTGAAAGAAGGATAAATGGTTCTTAAGGCATTGTCAACAGACTCCATAAAGTTCATTTTCACTATATTGATCATTTATTTCACATTCTGTCACGTTACTCACAAACCTGTTTCAAGTTGTATGTGTTAGATTAGCTTTATGTTTGGAATAGCAATAAAGTTTGTCTGTATTCAAAGATGATTAACTGTGGTATATTTTGATAAATAATCTCATCCCTGTTTCTAAACGATTTCGCTTCAAAGCTATACCTAAATATGTGTGATATTATTTTCAATAAGTCATGATTATAATATTACTCCAATAAGTGAATTAATCATTCAAACTTTAATACTATCAAAGATTATTTACAACAATTTATACATCCATTTAGCATTATAGCAATGTCCGAAACATGGTTTAATGAGGATAAAGGAATTGATTTTGAATTAGAAGGTTATGAACTACATGAACAGAGCAAATAAAGCAGGTGGGGCAGTTGCTATATATGTCCATAAGAATTTTAAGTTTAAAGTAATTGACAAGATGACATTAACAATAAATGATATATTAGAATGTATTACGATTGAAATTCATAATGAAAAGAAAATAAATATTATTATAAGTTGTATATATAGGTCACCGGGTTCAAGTATGGAGTTATTTATTGACGGGATGGAAAAAATGTTTTCTATAGCAAATAACAAAATACTATTCATCTGTGGAGATTATAATATAGATTTGATAAATCCAAATAAACATAAAATAACAGATGAATTTGTGAATAGGATGTACAGTATGAGCTTATACCCAATCATCACCAGACCCAGTATAATACTCATTGATCATATTTTTACAAACAATATTGAATACACTACGGTCAGTGGCCTAATGATGTGTGACATAACTGACCATCTGCCAGTCTTCACACTGTATGATGACAACTATAAAAAAGATAATAAAGCTCCCCAAAAATCTATCTTTAAACGTATAAAGACGGAAGAAGCAATTAATTCACTCAATTATGACCTAATGGAACAAGACTGGAACACCGTGATACAGAGAGAAAGATGTGAATAGAGCGCATAATAGTTTTCTAGAAATATTTAGCACATTATACAACAAAAACTGTCCTATTCGACAATACAACTACAAGAATAAACTTATAAAATGTCCCTGGTTAACTAAGGGTTTACAAAATGCTTGCAAAAAGAAAAATACTTTATACCGACAATTTATTAAATTAAGGAGAAAAGAATGTGAAAATAGATATAAAACATATAAAAATAAATTGACCAATATAATAAGAACTAGTAAGAAATTATACTATAAAAATGTATTAAATGAAAATAAAAATAATATTAAAGGGGTATTTTAAATAGTCTAATTAAGGATAAAACAATTAAGAATTCATATCCAGATTATTTTATTGATAAGAATGTTGAAAACGTTAATATGCATAACATAGTAAATAGTTTCAATGAGTTTTCTGTAAATGTTGGACCAGATTTAGCAGCAATAATTCCTGAACGTGAAAGTGATACATTCAATGAGTCAATTATAGAAAGGAATGCAAAGACCATCTTTCTCTCTGATGTGAGTGAGACAGAGATTATAGCTATTGTTAATAAATGCAAAAATAAAACATCTACTGATTGTCATGATATAGATATGACAATAATTAAAAAAGTAATAAATAGTATTGCAAAACCGCTAACATATGCAATGTATCATTTCAGACTGGAATTTTTCCAAATAAAATGAAAATCGCAAAAATAATACCATTATATAAAAATGGAAACAAGCACATCTTCACAAACTATAGACCTGTCTCTCTGCTACCTCAGTTGTCAAAAATCTTAGAGAAACTATTTAATGACAGATTAGAAAAATGTATAGACAAGCATGACATAATAAATGAAGGTCAGTATGGCTTTAGAACAAAGAGGTTCACATCAATGGCTTTAATTGAAGCTGTGGAAGAAATTACGAACACCCTAGACAAAAAAAATATGCAGTGGGAATATTTATTGATTTAAAGAAAGCTTTTGATACTCTTAATCACTCAATTTTACTAACTAAATTGGAAAAATATGGAAATATAACAGTTTGTGAAGTTGGGCGAGTTTACGTCACAGTGTCTGGGCATTGCTTGTGGGGTCCCTCAAGGATCAGTATTAGGTCCTAAATTAGTTAATTTATATATAAATGACATATTTTGTGTATCTAAATTACTGAAATTTATATTATTTGCTGATGATACCAATATATTTTTTTCTTGTGATAATTATAATACACTTATAAAAATTGTAAATGAAGAACTAGTAAAACTAAAAACGTGGATGGATATTAATAAATTATCTTTGAATTTAAATAAAAATTGTGGGGGGTAGCCCTATTATATAATTTCATATAATTTTCAAAAATTATATGAAAAATTATAAATTCGTTATTTTACTAACCCAACTAATGATTCGTTTATCAGTAGGTTGCACGACACGTGAAGCATTTTTTTTTTTAGCTTTCACTTAAGAAGAGTTGTGCACTTTTTATTTTAATATATCTCTTTACATAAATACTATTTTCCACTTAAAACCTATAATTTCGTTATTTTACTCACTGATGAGCAAAAGGTCGAGGCAGAAATTACCATGTACCTGCAGGAAATGGCCATTGATGGGGAAGAGGACCCGCTGACTTGGTGGAAAACGAACGACAAAAGGTTTCCGTTCATGGCAAGATTAGCACGGAAATATCTGTGCATACACTCACCTAAAGGATTATTAGGAACACCATACTAATACTGTGTTTGACCCCCTTTCGCCTTCAGAACTGCCTTAATTCTACGTGGCATTGATTCAGCAAGGTGCTGAAAGCATTCTTTAGAAATGTTGGCCCATATTGATAGGATAGCATCTTGCAGTTGATGGAGATTTGTGGGATGCACATCCAGGGCACGAAGCTCCCGTTCCACCACATCCCAAAGATGCTCTATTGGGTTGAGATCTGGTGACTGTGGGGGCCATTTTAGTACAGTGAACTCATTGTCATGTTCAAGAAACCAATTTGAAATGATTCGAGCTTTGTGACATGGTGCATTATCCTGCTGGAAGTAGCCATCAGAGGATGGGTAATGATGTTTGGTAATTATAAAGAAAACGCAGAAATATTATTAAGTATTGATGGTGATACATTAGAAATAGTGTCAGAAATTAAATTCTTGGGAATAACTATTGATAGTAAATTAAGCTGGAATCCACACATCAGATACATACAAGGAAAAGTATCTAAAAGTATTTCTATAATTAATAAAGTTAAATATGTCTTAGAATATAATGCACTATATATATTGTATTGTTCACTGGTTCTGCCCTATTTAACTTATTGTATAGAAATTTGGGGCAATAATTATAAAAGTTCACTACATACCCTCTTCTTACTCCAGAAACGAGCAGTTAGAATCATACACAAGGTGGGATATTTTGATCATACAAACTTTTATTATTTTTGCAATCTAAAATTTTAAAACTTTTTGATCTAGTTGATTTTTATACTGCTCAATTCTTGTATAAAGCCAACAAAAATGATCTGCCGGGTAATATTCAAAAGTTCTTTTTAGGAAGAGAAGGGGGCTATAACCTGAGGGGATGTGAAAACTTTAAAGTCCAGGCGGTGAGAACCACCAGGAACAGCTTGTGTGTGTCTGTGTGTGGTGTCAGACTTTGGAATGGTTTGGGGATACAGTTCAAGCAATGCCCAAATATTCACCAATTCAAATTCAAATTTAAAGAAATGGTGTTGACAAAATATGAGACTGAGTGAGGGATCTGGGTGCTCTTGTGTTTGTGATTGGGAGGGGTACTGGTTATGGTAAAATAAACTTAAGTATTTAGGATTATAAACGGTTCCTATTTATTTATCTTGATATTGTAAATGGTGACACAATTACAAAAGAGTGGGATATGTGTACATAGCTGAGTAAATAATGATAATGATTATTATTAATTATTATTGATATTACTGTTATTGTAAAACTATGTTTAAACAATATGCTAGGATATGGTTATATTTTATATATGATTATTATAGATATCGGGACATATTTGAATGTTTACGATAATGAGGATTATTATATAGCATTATAGTGATTATTGAGATAGCATAATGTAATTGTAAGAAACTATAATATCAAATAAATATTATCAAAACAAATAAATTATTATTTATTTAACTGTTAATGGCAGTGGATATATGGGGTAATATATGGGAAGGAATTGGGGGTGGGAGTAAATAAGTTATACTTCTTTCCACTCCCTTTCGAGCAATTATTATTATAAGTGTAAATAATATGTGTGTATATGTCTATATATTTATATCTATGTATATGGGAGATAAGCTGTGCTATGTTATTTTTATTTTTATAATTTAATTGTGTGTGTGTGTTAATATATATGTATATATTATTTATTTTATTTTGCTCGAAATAAACTTCAATCAATCAATCAATCAATCATAACTCCCTTATTAAAACTGATTCCTCACAATAGAAATTGTGAGCGGATACATTGAGACGTACAACGATTTTAATGGTGGAGAATTTTATTCAGACAAATAATCTATATATTTTTCATTTATCTTTCTTGTAATGGTTGTCGAATGTGATTAATTCCATTATAAATGTCTTTACATAATAATGATGTAGAATAAGGACAGTTTAATTGAATTCCTAGCTCACATACTGTTCCTACATATAACGGGTGGCGGTACGTGGGTGTAACTTATGCTGATGTTGACAATACAAAGGTTATGATGTGTGATGAACCCAAGTGCAGTTTATTATAAATTGTGATATCCAGAATCCCTAACTCTAAACATGACAAAACATAAACACATAAACTTGACTATAACTAAACTTGATTTAAACTTAAAATACATGGACTAGTTAAACATCAACCAATGAACAGACAGAACTATAAACAAGATAACAAGACAATGACTATGAACCAATGACATAACAGAACAAATAACAAGACTATGAACCAGTAGGAACTAGACACATGAAAAGTGGAAACACATGACAAGATCACATGACGTGTGAAGTCATCTGAACCAGGAAAGCTGAAGTGTTTTAGCCAGATAACACATTATGTGCTGTGTGCACATTGTGCTTCATGTGGATTATCTAATGATCTATGGTGATCATTTGTGATTATCTATAAAAGATAATCGCCTCCTCTAAGTAAATGATATGTGATATTTTATGTTTATTTTCTGTGAAGTTATGAAAACACGGCATATACAGTAAGCAACACCAACATAATTTCAAAGACATATATTTAACTGTTACTTGCTATATTTTTGTCTGTGAGTAAAACAAATAGTCTGGTTGTATTTTACTCTTTGAGAGATTTCCAACAACATATGACACATGAATATTTGATGAGTTTGATGTTTTTATTAATTGCAATAATATGCACAGTGCAAAATTATCAATAAATGATCAAAACGCAACATTTCTGATTTGTCTGCAAATTTGAAAGCATTTGTTCAGTTTTGGTCATAATATCTACATGCATTATAAAGTAGAGCTTCTAAACTTTCAAATGACACCTATTTTGTGTTGGTCAAGACTGTAGTTAGGGTTAACCCATCCGAGATTAAAGGGTTAAAGTTTAACCCCCATGTCTCATATACGTATCACACTAATATTCAGTCAGATATTATAGTAAGAATATAATAGAAAATTCCTCAAGACAAACTATAATACTGACTTGACAAAGCCTCAGATGACCGCCTAAAATAGATGTGCAGACACATATAAGGTCAAAACTGCATGTTAAACTTCTGACCAAAAAAGCTTACGACTGTTAACGGGAAACAGAGTGAGATTGTATCAGCAGTGCGATCAAACGAGAGTCTAAAGATTGATATTTAAGACTATATCAGATGTTTGAGAGAATAGGTGTGATGTTTAAAACCACTACCTGAGAAACCACAGACATTTCTGAGAAATAGTCATATGTTTTTCTTCTGTAGTGTTTAAGTGTGTGTGTGTGTGTCAAATTAAAACAGTTGTATGTTTTCATTTTATTTTACCATTTACTGTACCACACTGAACTATAACAGAGATCAGAGTCCCTTAAATGATGGCGAGGTTTAGGACTGTGGCTCATGTAACTGCAATGGCAGTTTTGGGCACACGGTCCAGACCTCCTCAGAGACGCTGTCTGACGGAGGAGGTGTTCAGGCTGGCTGAGAAAAAGCGACAGGCCCACTCTCATCATCTACAGCATCCTACGTCAGAGAATGAGGAGGCTTACCGCAGCATTTGCTCGGAGGTTCGGAGAGCCGTGAGGCACTTCATGGGTGGTTGGTGGTCACGGGTGGCTGAGGAGATGGAGTCTGCCTCAATAGCCCACGATCACAAATCGCTCTTTAATTCTATCAAAAAAGTTACTTGCAGCACCACACCTATTACCATCATTAGGGGGAAAACGGTGATCCAATCTCCGACCCCCAGGAACAGGTTTGCAGATTTGCTGAGCATTTCTGTGAGGTTCTGGGGGAGGGGAAGTCCCTGAGCCTGGAAAACATTGTGGAACAAAGTGGGGATGACCCTGCTGGGGCTGCGGTGCCACAAACATTGGAGGAAGAAGTCGCTCCCTGTGGGTGGCTGGTTGAGGTGCCATCTTTGGAGGAAGTACTGAAGGCGATCCGGAGCCTGAGACCAGGAAAGGCACCGGGCAGACATGATCTCCCAAGCGAAATGTTGAGGGAGGGTGACGTTTGTGCACAGACTGCCCTACATGACATCATAACAACAAGTCGATGGTCAGTGGGCAGATCAGCTCCACGGTAGGTCCTGGTGTCAAGGACATGGGCCTGCAGCCACTGTTCCATCACTATGTAGTCCAGCAGATGTTCTTGCTTGGACCCGGCATGCATCCATGATGTTGTGTGAATGCGCCGATGCTGGAACAGTAATTACAAGCCCATGGGCTGCACAGATATCTGGCAGCCTCCTGCCGTTGTTATTGAGCTGATCTGGCCCATGTCTTCCAATCACTCCTGACCAGGTGCCAGCATCATGACCAACTCAGGCATTGAAATCACCCAACATGATGATTCTATCCCGAGGGGCCACTTTAGCCAACACCTGTGACAGGAGGTCATAGAAGGCATCTGACTCATCGGCCTTTCCCGCATCCCTCCACGGATGTTCGTCTTCGGTGGGGGCATAAATAACCATGACCACACACACGCGCACACTCACTCATTCACTCACACAAACACACACACACACACACACACGCTCATCCTCACACACACACTCACACAAACACACACACAAACACACACGCTCATCCTCACACACACATTCACATGCACAAACACATACATACACGCACACACACACGCATGCACACACTCACACACACAAACATGCACTCACACACAAACGCACACGCACTCACACACGCACACAGTCACACACACACCAACATACATACACACACATATTCACGCACTCACACACACTGCCACACAGACACACACAACAGCCACACACACACACACTGCCTCACACACACTGCAATGAGAACATGAACCATCCACTAATACTTCATCAAGGTGTTTATTAACCGCAACACACACAAACACACTCACAAACACTGTGCATACACACTTACACACAGGCACACACACACACACACACACACACACTTACAAACATATTAACACATACACACACTCATATACGCACATGTTGGTTTTCAGTCTTTGTGTTGATAAACATTACACACATTCTCTCATACTTTACTGTGTGTGTTTATTTTCCATTTCCTTGTAAAACTGAACAACAAAAAACAAGAAAAAAACACTAATAAAATATTATATATTTAGAAAATTAGCTCAAAATGGAAATCGTCTCGGTTACGTATGTAACCTCCGTTCCCCAAGGGAGGGAACGAGACATTGTGTTGAAGGAAGTGACACAAGGGGTCTTCTCGGAAGCCGAATCGTACCTCAGAACCTGAGAAAAGGCCAATGTCAGACAAGTTGGCAGACAGAATTTGCATGCCCCGCCCCGGACATGCGCATATAAAGGGAAGCGGGGCAGCGAATGCCAGTCATGATTTTGCACTGAGAGCCGAAAGGATGAAGCTCGGCCATTTACAGTGCTAGGTTTAGTGTCGTGGCAGGAGGGACACAACGTCTCGTTCCCTCCCTCTGGGAATGGAGGTTACAATAGTAACCAAGACATTCCCCTTCTGTCACTCTCTAGACGTTGTGTCGAAGCAAGTGACACAAGGGGCCCACGCACTGACCGTGTTATGTGACTGTCGTGACAGACAAAGAGCTGCTCAGAATATCTAAAGCTCTGCTTGCGGTCCACATAGGTACGCAAAGCATGCATTGGACACAGCAACGAAAGGGCTGGGTCTGCCTCCTCCCGAGGCAGCGCTTGCAGGTTCACGACCTGGTCCCTGAAAGGGGTCGTAGGAACCTTGGGCACGTAGCCCGGTCGGGGTCTCAGGATAATGTGAGAAAGCACCGGACCAAACTCTAGGCAGGTGTCGCTGACAGAGAATGCTTGCAGGTCTCCAACCCTCTTGATTGAGGCTAACGCGATCAGGACAGCCTCCCCTCCAGTCTCTCCTGCAGGAATAGAAGCACTGACCGAACTGCGCATCCCTGTGGGACTTCGGCTCGGGAAGAACACCAGTTCTCAAACAAGCGCCACTTCAGGGTGTAAAGTTGCATGGTTGAGGGAGTTCTGGCTTGATCATGTCTACGACAGCAGGTGGTAGATCTACTAGATCTTCCGTATCCCATCCAGGGGCCAGACGTGGAGATTCCAGAGGTCTGGGTGCGGATGCCAGAGGGCCCCATCCCTGAGAAAGAAGGTCTTCCTCAGGGGGATTTTCCAGGGAGAGGCTGTCGCAAGGAGCGCGAGATCCGAAAACCAGGTGCGGGTGGGCCAGTAGGGGACCACCAAGATGATCTGTTCCTTGTCCTCCCTGATCTTGCACAGCACCGATGCAAGAAGGCTCACTACGGGAAATGTGTACTTGAGCAGCCCCAGGGGCCAGCTGTGTGCCAGCGCGTCTGTCCCGAGGGGAGCATCCGTCAGATCTGGCAATGGGAGTTGTCTTGGAAGGCAAAGAGGTCTACCTGTGCCCTGCCAAATCAGTCCCAAATGAGCGGGACCACCTGGGGGTGGAGCCTTCACTCTCCACTGGGCAAAACCTGTCGCGACAGCGCATCCGTCGTCATGTTGCGGTTCCAGGGATGTGAGTGGGAAGCAGCGAATTGAGTAGCGGCTCACTCCAAAGGAGGAGATGGTGGGCGAGTTGTGACATATGACGAGAGCGCACGCCACCTTAGCACGGTGCTGTCTGAGCGGATCAGAATGTGCTTGCCTCATATTAGTGGAATAAACCTCCGTAGGGCAAGAATTACAGCCATCAACTCAATTGATGTGCCAATACTGCTGGGGTCCTTTCCAGGTGCCAGCGGCAGCGTGCCCATTGCACACGGCGCCCTAACCCAGTCAAGAGGCGTCTGTGGTTACCACGACACATCTGGACACCTGCTGCAGGGGGACTCCGGCTGGCAGAAAGCAGAGGTCTTTCCAAGAGTTGAAAGTCTGATGGCAGGCAGAGGTGATTATCACACGATGCGTGCCGTGGCGCCATGCCCATCTCGGGACTCGAGTCTGTAGCCAGTGCTGTAGCGGTCTCATATTCATCAACCCGAGCGGCGCGACCATGGTTGAGGATGTATATATATATATACACACACACACACACACACACATACACATACAGAATACAGAACAGTAAAGAGAGGGAGAGAGAGAGAGAGAGAGAGAGAGAGAGAGAGAGAGAGAGGAAGAGCAAAGAATGGCAAGATTTACAACAAATTAACAACAACCTTTGAGAACCATCAGAGAATCAAAATCACCTTAAAGAAATTGGTCAAAGCTTAAATAAAACGGTTACTTGCATTGGCTTTGGTGCTGAACAAGAGTTCGGATGCGTGTAGAATACAGAGATTCTCGGTGAGATCGTTAGCTGAAGCATTTGTTGGATTGTTCCTGAGAAGTTTCAACAAAGTTAACTTGGAAGTGAGTTGCCGGAAAGTCAGGAAAATGTTCGCCTCACAAGGGAAAACGAGCAGTGATATTCTTGCGCAGAGGTCTCTTGAAGACAAATCAGTTCACACCCATCTTTTTTAAAATGACCAATCATGGGTGCCAACTTTAAGCGGGAGAAATCTTCATTTGTTCCCCTTCACAGCCTCTTTGTATGGTTTATGGTGGTCTAGGAATTAATACGCTATACAGCAAAGAATGGTACAAGTAGTATCATGCGTTTTATAGTAACATCCTGTACACCATTAATTGAGGCAAAAATACCATATATGAAATATAATTTCAATACCAAACAGATGGGGTTTGCAGATATTAATTGATATATACAATATACAATAGTGATACCTACTTTAACTCGGATGTCAGCATCCGAAT
>NC_068301.1:1156066-1166066 GCF_025860055.1 Xyrauchen texanus | reverse complement strand
GATGGATATATATATATACACACACACACACACACACACTAAAGAACATGCAGGTTTCCAATTCAATTTTGGTAAGAAAAAAAAAATAAAACACTATTGTAACACTTACAATAATTGTTAATAATATAAAGAGGTCAGCTCTGGGATGAAAAGAATTACCAGTAAACATAAGCAATGAGGATATTTGGTACCAAAGAAAGTGCAGGATACCAAATAAATTGAGGTATAACATCATATTTACAAGTCATTTCTAACAATAGGATAAGTGGTAATAATTTAGAGTAAAGCTCTGGAGTAGAATATACCATTATAACTGCAATGCTGACCTGTGGCACAAGGATTTACAAGCTATATTTAAAAATAGAATAGTTAAGCACTGTAACAATGAAATAAGCAAATTGTATATGAAATAATTGAGATCTTTGGTATCAAGGAATGTGCAGGATAACAGGTATAATATACATTTTGACATTCAACTTACACATGACAACAAGTGGGAATAAATATAATTAACAGCAGAAAATCTGGCTGTAGAGAACACAGCCAATCAGAATGTCTGGAGAGGTTGGGGTCTGCGTGGCGTAGTGGGCTAAGAATCACCGGTTTTCCCCGACCTCCAGAATGAGGCAGTGCAAATTGGCATATCTTCAGTGATTCCTGTGCGCCTGTATAAAAGGACAAACCATCCCATATTCATCCAAGGAGCTGCCCTCAAAGCAGGGTCATGAGAGAAAAAAAAAAAAAAAAGAGCAATTTCCACAGTGAACTGTGTGGATTGGGTGAGTGTAGTCTGACACTTTTAGCAGGCTTCTTTAGGGGTCTTGATGTTACTGACTGCAGGATAAAGAAAGGGTTCCAGTTGTCAGTGATGCTGGGGTGTCAGTAGTCAGCCTAGGTTTAAGGGGTCGGCTGTGGGTCCCTCTCAGCTGTGCGGCGCCTTTTTCCACCTTCATGTTCAGATGCTCCTTTCAGGTAACGCGTAATGTTAACCTGGATCGCCTCATCAGTGGCATCCTGGGTTGCCGGGTTCTTCCGGATGGCTCCTGTAGAAAATAAAGATCTGTCATTCCATTTGAATGGCATAAGGTCATACACATCTACTTAAATATAAAAAAATATCCAACTTACTTTGAACAATGGTCTTCATGAACATGTCTCTAAAACATGCTTTTATCCCCTACACCAGTCCAGGTTGTATTGATGGAAAGGTGATTAGAGAAGATACTCTGAAGCATTCAGCCACACGGTTGTCTTTAGGTCCCTCCCACATTTGATTGCCAAAACCGAAGCTGAAAATACAAAAAAAACATGTTACAAATTACATTTCTCTGAAGCTTCTCATAAATTTAAAATGTGACCGGCTGTGGATTCAGACTGTAGAATATGCAGTGTACGATCTTAATTTTACTTTAGATTACCCTATACCGTTATAAACGAAATCGGCACACTTACAAATCGTTGCTGGAGCTCTTTATCCTGCCTCAAACTGTTGTCAAGCAACGCCAAATCTTCCTGGGTGTCTAGGGGGAGTAACAGATCCCCTGTCAGGGATAACTCTCCAACAGACACATTGGCACTGAAATGTTACAGCATAGCGTCCATTTTGTTGTCCATGCTACGCACAACATCGCCAAACTCCAAGACGTCGCAGCATTAGGGTTTGATCTGCACCTACAGGGGTTCCCAGAATAAAAGAATAAAGTAGTCAGTCCTGGTCCTTCAAATACTAAACTATGACATTTATATCTAGGTCTACTACATGTACAGGTGGCCCCAGTGGGAATTAAACCAACAACCACAGGTGTTGTTTGCAAGTTGTACCTGATTGCCCAGTGCGAGCAAACGTCTTCAACATTGTCCCAACTTGCTTCACCTGCTCTTGAAGCGAGCCGCTGTCACCTGGGAAGTAACAATATATTGATTAGCAATACACTAAATATAATAGTAATATAATATAACCACAATTATCATACCAGTAACTTTCCCTGTAATTTCTATCCAAAGTATGTTATGCATGGCATACAAGTTCATAATGAAGAACCCTTATGATAACATCAATTTCATTTTTTTTCTTTGAAGCAGAATATTTGTTTGTAAAAGGGAGGAAAAAGAAAATGAAATATTGGTATACAGATTTTGGTTGATATATCATACTGTACAGTGAAATGTGCTATTGTTATATCCCTACTCACCTGAAGGACGGATAGATCAGGCAAATCTCCAGTCAGGCCTTTGTAGAGTGTGTGCTCCTGCATATCCACAGGTATTTTAATTCAAACATGCAACATATTGTAATAAATCTACAATATTCAGCCTTTACCTTACACCCTCGGTTGTTGCTCTACACTTTTATTATATTAAATACTTATTTATATAGCTTGCTCACTGTATAATCATGATAGCCTAATACTTATAACACAAGATTGCATCTTAAACGAATGACTGAGTTGAAAACTTGAATAAGAACGCATTTTACACAGAGGGGACCAGCTAGGGAAACTTACCTGCCTACAATAACTGTTTCATTTGAGTTACATTAATCATGAATAACCTTAGCCGAAGTCCCCAGGAACATCGGGCTGTTAAAGTAACAAGCCTATAACTGCGGTCTTATTAATTCTAGCTTCACCATACACTCAAAACTGTGAGGTTTATCTGTTTTCCTCGTGGACCTGTAGCACAATGCCCTGACAGTGACTTCACCGGTGTCCTGATCTTTATTAGAAACTGAGAGGAGACCAAATTAATATAATTGATATTACAATTATCACAAAAATTAACAAACAGTCTGCTTTAAAACTAAGAAAAAACAAGCTTCTATACTAACGTTACATTAAAAATGAACACGTGGCGAACTAGCTTAGCCGCTATCTGCCGGCACACCACATTAGATTCAAATACTTACCCTTGTAGTTGTGCAGATAACTCGATATGTAGAGTTTAAAGCCCTTGTCCCTCTTGCTTGTCGGAGCAGGGGACCAGGCATCAACAATGCGATGAACATCGCTGACGCTTATTTTCGGAAGATTCTGGAGACGTCGAGTAAAAACAGACATTTTGGGCGACGCGCAAGTAAACCGGAAACAGATATGGCGACAGCGGAACTTCACAGTTCAGTCTTTGTCATGTGTTTTAGCCAGAGCCGGATTATCCATAAGGGCACTTGGGCCAGTGCCCAGGGGCACCAACCATTCACAACCACTAGGGGGGCACCACATGACACAAGCTTTAAAAATATTTTTCGTAAATTGTTATATTATTAACTTGAAATTCTTGAAAGACCATACATAACTTGTTTATGAACACTAATTTAACAATAATAATAATAATAATAATAATTAATTATAAATAAATGAAGATTACATGACCACTATCACTCCCCCCCTCCCCAATCTGTCACAGTTGAGTTGGTCCACAACAAGTACGCGCAAATGTGTCATTTTTTTAACGGCTACAGAAAATGAATCAAAATCCAAAATGGACAGACGGCAATTGAGTGGTTTCGCAAAAAGAAGATTAAAGAAAGAGAAGGACGCTAGACGTTTAGCTACAATAAAAAATGTTCCAGGGATCGACAATGTTTTTGTTAGATCACTAGTTTTTTGGGAGAACACTGGAATTGCAGACACCAGCAGCACTAAGTCTGACACCGCCGGCTCTGCTAGCGGGGGAGATGCAGCAGCTGCTAATGTTAGTCAGGGCGTCGGCGATGACCGCCAGGCGAATGAGGATATTCTCCTTGTCCTTGGGGGAGACAGGAGCGAGGAAGACTCGGGTGAGGAAGAGGACATTAATGAAGGTAAATATTAGGGGTGGGACGGTACATGTAAGTTATTCGTATTGAACCAAAACGGTACGGCGTCACGTCTCGGTGCACGAATTTACACGGAGAATACACAGTATAAAAATAAATAAAACTAAATAGCGATACATATCGCTCTATTTCGCATAATGAACAGTCTGATCAAGATTGCAATGCTGGAGTGTGTGTGTGTGTGTGTGTGTGCGTGCGCGATCGAACTGTGTGTGTGTGTGAGACTGTGAGAGAGACACTGATCTATTATAGAATGTCATTATACAGATCAGTGGAGAGAGAGAGCGAGAGAGAGAGGCGCGGGCGCGATCAAACTGTGTGTGTGTGTGTGTGTGTGTGAGAGAGAGAGAGAGCCGTGGTCGCGATCGAACTGTGTGTGTGTGTGTGTGTGTGTGTGTGTGTGCGTGTGTGTGAGAGAGAGAGAGAGCCGTGGTCGCGATCGAACTGTGTGTGTGTGTGTGTGTGTGTGTGTGTGTGTGAGAGAGAGAGAGCCGTGGGCGCGATCAAACATAAAAACATACTCCGTCATTTTGTTCATGCATACAGGACATCATTCAAACTGCAAAGTGTTTACTTATATTCGTGTACACTCGCAATAAAACACAACAAAGTGCTTTTGTCACACTCTAAACTCTTGTCAAACTGTAACCTACAACTGTCACCCAACAAAACACACACACACACAAATCTGTTTATTTTTAAGTTACACATTCTACATTGATTAAAAATCAAATGTGTTTTAATGGTAGTATTAATAAATTGAGACATTTGAATATAGTGCTCACTGCTCATATGCCAACATGTATGTAGTTGGACAAGTTAGGAAATTACATTTGAGAAATCACCTTGATTATGTCTTGTCTGATTGGGGAGGGGGGGGGCTTTTGAGGTATCGTGCCCAGGGGCACCACTGATACGGCCCTGGTTTTAGCAATACATTTTTAACATTTATAATGCATTTAGATTTTTTTTATTGCCTTTACAGGGACTTTAACACTTTCTTAAACATTTGTACAGGTCATAATTGCAAAACCTGTAAAAGGTAAAATAACAAAAAAAATCGAGGTTGGAAAAAATGTAGACATAAACGAAATTTCTGCGCAACTGTGAAACCAGAGGATAATTTCACTTTTTCATTGAGTTTATCCTTCACGTCAAAACAGGGATTTTCATGTTTATGATAGATATCACCATGGTTGCAAATTAATAAAAAATAATTAAAGTATACCCGATATTTTGGCCATGTTGCAGATGTCTTTCACTGTTCACTGATACAGGCATTGGTGAAAAGTCTATTCAAAGAAGAATTTATTCTGCTAAATTGTTCATACCCTGTATTAAATATCTATTTTAAAACCTAATCAGAATCATAAAGATATTTATTGCCAAGTAAGTTTTACAAAAAGGAATTATTTTTGGTTTATTGGTGCATGTCTCAAATGTGCATCAGTCAAAGAAATGTAAACAATTTTCACCTGTGCATAAATAATTCAATATATTTTACATATATTACTGTATAATCGCTTCAGAGTTTCAAAGTAATTTAAATGTCATTTCCTAAACCTTACCTTATCATGGAATCAAGAGTCAAGAATCTGTTATAAACCCTAATGGCTTTGCAGCAAAAAATAATAATAGCCAACATGGCTGGTCGATTTTGAGAGTCTAAGCTGTCCTTGTATTTCAAAGCGGCTTGCCGCCGGCCGGCCGCGGTCGATTGCCGCGAGGCAACCGCCAGAGAAAATGAAGCGGGCGGCCCGCCGGCGGCATCTCGCAAGAAATGGGAGTGACGAATTCGGCGGCAAACGTTTCATCCCCGCCAGTGGGACGCACCGCCGACAGCTTGGGGACGGCGGCAAAAAGAAGCCGTGCGGACATTTTTTGCTATCTGGGGTGCTAGCTATTCACAACGCCAGAGACAGCTAATTCTCTAGAGTGACCCAATGTATTTATTTATGCAGTGTGTGTATATTTATTTATCCATCTATTTACAATGCTACATGTGACATGATTTATACATATATGTTTTGTTTGTTTGTTTGTTTGTTTTATTAGTTATATATAATATGTTGATGCTTTGGCAACATTGTGTTACACAGTCATGCTAATAAAGCAAATTTGAAATTGAGAGAGAGAGAGAGAGAGAGAACGCGCATGCGCGTTAGCTATACAAGCCGGGAAAATTGCGGTTTTAGCGTAATCTGTGGTAAATAAGCACATTTTATGATACCAGTGTTGTCCGATTTTACTGCTGATTTAAAATATGTTCTTTGATCGTAATCTTGACCAGTCGGTTTGGAGATTTCAGTGTTTCCCCCGTTCAAGTAAACAGGAGCTGCACCGGCATGACTACTGTTTCAAACATGACCGATAGTGGACTGACTCGCTAAATACTTTGTTGTACAGTCTCTTCAGTTGATTGTACTGCAGTTTAAAGTGTTTTTGGATCATTCTGCGGACAACACATTGATCAAATATATTTCCAAGAACATTCAGTATACAAAAAACTCCAGACAACATGAGTTGTGGAAAATCAGATGAGGTTTTACAGCCATCTCAGCCATTGTCATGTGTCGTGAGCCATAGGCCTATTTCACAAAATGGCGACCGCAACCGGAAGTAGGGTAACGATTCTTCCAGTCGCGCCGCCGCTCTCTACGATCCCCATTCATTCTTGGACATTCTTCGCAAAATGGACTGTGAACAGCGTGTTTTTTCGCAGTCATTCATGTACTTGCCAAAAGTACATATAGCCGATGTTGTCCGTTTTGTTGACATTTTTCAGGGAGATGTGAAACGATCAAAATTGGACAAAGGTTACAAATTCTTTTTTGAGCAATTTATTTTTGATTACCAAGGTATGTTTTATTTACGATAGGCGATTTACCTTTTGTTGGTTTTATGGATGAATTTCAAAGTGGTGTAATAAAAAAAACCAAGTTTTAACCATGTTTGTGTGTATTTGGACACTTCAGTCTCAAATATTATTGCAGGGACAGTGGTAATTAGGGCCAGATGTTATAGGTCGTTAAGAAAGCGTGAGGAACCACAGCAACTTGAGGTAAATACATACTGGATTTAGCTAATGATGAATGGTATATTTTTTGATAACCAAGATAAATTCTACTTGTCTCAGTATCAATAGTAACGTCAGCAGCTATAGTTAGAAAAAACAAAACAATGTTACATTCATTAAAATGGCATTGCACTTGATGACACTTACTATACCAATCTTCACCCACAAAATCAATAAATAAATAGAAATGATGTCTGATTGTATGTGTGATATCTAGTGGCTTTAAAAAAAAAAATCATGTTATTTAGTTGTCCAGAAGAGTGCAGCAATCTTACACTAGATTATGGCTCATTTTCATGTCATCACCATGAATGAAACTAAGAATTGTACATCTTTACAGTAAATTTAATTTAACTTTGCTATTTTATCTAAACATGAAAATAATGAAATTAAGGCAAATAAATAATAAAAAACTAAATTTTACACTAATGATATTACATTTTAAAAAGTTACAAAAACATTTTTGTATGTCCCCAAAAAATCCCAGTGTACACCCTAAATGAACAACACACAAAAGTTAAATAAAGATGTGAAATATATGAGTCTTTCTATCACTTTCTCCAGATCACGCTTGAATCTAACCATCCACTTCAAATGGCAGCTTATACTTGTACTTGTGCTGCTGGAAGAAGTTTGTGCAACCACCTGGTTGCACTACTTTACCAGACAGCACATTAGAAACCAAAAATGTTCCAGCTGCCCTTGCTTGCACAAGCAAACAGCAGACATGGCATAGGCCACGCACCCAGGTATAAAAAACAAACTCCTCAAACAGTTTTAATTTAGCCAACAGTAAATAATAAATAAAAAAAGTATGTAAAATGCATGTGCAAATCAGATTACAATCAAATGCAATATATACATGTTTTGTCAGGGCATCACTCCTGAACCAGTGGATCAGCTTGTAGTGCGCAGTCGAAAGCCTCTGGTAGGAGCTGTGTGCAGTCTACTCTGTATAGAGCATATGGAGGTAATCTCCAAATACTAATACAATACATATTCACATTAGATAAGACACACTGATAATTAACACACTGAGGCATGAACATTTTTGTTTGTCGGACTCTCTAACACAGACTTCGTCCTCCGTGAAGTGCTTAGCACACAAAAAAGTACTGCCTTTCCTCACTGTGAACGTCGGCCCCTCCTCTCTTCGTATAGCCCATATCCAACGCCTTTTCAACATTTCATCGCAAGGAAAGCTGTGAAATGATAAATAGGGTTGTTTCTTTTTCGAGTTGAAACATAAAGGTGCGCAACATGTCTGACTGCTTTTAGATTCCGCCATTGTTCTCCGACTGCTGCTGATAGCGCGTTCACCGGAAAATAGTTTACCCTACTTCCGGTCTCGGCGGCCATTTTTGTGAAATAGGCCTATTGGCTGCTCAGCTGTTCCATGGCCAGGTGTGTGTTATTCCCTCATTATCCCATTTACAAGGAGCAGATAAAAGGTCCAGAGTTCATTTCAAGTGTGAAATTTGCATTTGAAATCTGTTGCTGTCAACTCTCAATATGAGATCCAAAGAGCTGTCACTATCAGTGAAGCAAGCCATCATTAGGCTGAAAAATCAAAACACACCCATCAGAGAGATAGCAAAAACATTAGGTGTGGCCAAATCAACTGTTTGGAACAGTCTTAAAAAGAAAGAACGCACCGGTGAGCTCAGCAACACCAAAAGACCCGAAAGACCACGGAAAACAACTGTGGTGGATGACGAAGAATTCTTTCCCTGGTGAAGAAAACACCCTTCACAACAGTTGGCCAGATCAAGAACACTCTCCAGGAGGTGTATGTGTGCCAACAATCAAGAGAAGACTTCACCAGAGTGAATACAGAGGTTTCACCACAAGATGGAAACCATTGGAGAGCCTCAAAAACAGGAAGGCCAGATTAGAGTTTGCCAAACAACATCTAAGAAAGCCTTCACAGTTCTGGAACAACATCCTATGGACAGATGAGACAAAGATCAACTTGTACCAGAGTGATGGGAAGAGAAGAGTATGGAGAAGGAAAGGAACTGCTCATGATCCAAAGCATACCACCTCATCAGTGAAGCATGGTGGTGGTAGTGTCATGGCGTGGGCATGTATGGCTGCCAATGGAACTGGTTCTCTTGTATTTATTGATGATGTGACTGCTTACAAAAGCAGCAGGATGAATTCTGAAGTGTTTCGGGCAATATTATCTGCTCATATTCAGCCAAATGCTTCAGAACTCATTGGACGGCGCTTCACAGTACAGATGGACAATGACCCGAAGCATACTGCGAAAGCAACCAAAGAGTTTTTTAAGGGAAAGAAGTGGAATGTTATGCAATGGTCAATCACCTGACCTGAATCCGATTGAGCATGCATTTCACTTGCTGAAGACAAAACTGAAGGGATAATGCCCCAAGAACAAGCAGGAACTGAAGACAGTTGCAGTAGAGGCCTGGCAGAGCATCACCAGGGATGAAACCCAGCGTCTGGTGATGTCTATGCGTTCCAGACTTCAGGCTGTAATTGACTGCAGAGGATTTGCAACCAAGTATTAAAAAGTGAAAGTTTGATTTATGATTGTTAATCTGTCCCATTACTTTTGGTCCCTTAAAAAGTGGGAGGCACATATACAAACTGTTGTAATTCCTACACCGTTCACCTGATTTGGATGTAAATACCCTCAAATTAAAGCTGAAAGTCTGCAGTTAAAGCACATCTTGTTCCTTTCATTTCAAATCCATTGTGGTGGTGTATAGAGCCAAAAACATTAGAATTGTGTCGATGTCCCAATATTTATGGACCTGAATGTATAAGGCCAAAACTGCATGTTAATCTGCTGACCAAAAAAGCTTACGACTGTTAACGGGAAACAGAGTGAGATTGTATCAGCAGTGCGATCAAACGAGAGAATAAAGATTGATATTTAAGTCTATAGAATAGGTGTGATGTTTAAAACCACTACCTGAGAAACCACAGAAATTTCTGAGAAATAGTCATATGTTTTTCTTGTGTAGTGTTTAAGTGTGTGTGTGTGTGTGTGTGTGTGTGTGTGTGTGTGTGTGTGTGTGTAAATGTTAAAATACCATCATCACATCATGTATTAGTAATGCAATAGTTTCCGATAATAGACA
>NC_068301.1:1111928-1155566 GCF_025860055.1 Xyrauchen texanus | reverse complement strand
TGATTTTGGATAAGAAGATAAAAAGCTTTGCAATGATGTATAACATTTCATCATCAATAGGAACATATTCAAACAATGATTTAAAGAATTATAAGAAAAGGAATGACGAGTCGAAATTCATTTTTGTCGATTAAGCTTAACTTCAGTCTGTAGATCAATGTGTGGGGCGTTTTGTGTCTATTATCAGAAACTATTGCATTACTAATACATGATGTGATGATGGTATTTTAACACTTACATTTACACACACACACACACACACACACACACACACTTAAACACTACACACACACACACACACACACTTAAACACTACATAAGAAAAACATATGACTATTTCTCAGAAATGTCTGTGGTAGTGGTTTTAAACATCACACCTATTCTCTCAAACATCTGATATAGACTTAAATATCAGTCTTTATTCTCTCGTTTGATCGCACTGCAGATACAATCTCACTCTGTTTCCCGTTAACAGTCGTAAGC
The DNA here is from genome assembly GCF_025860055.1 of Xyrauchen texanus. Lineage (NCBI taxonomy): Eukaryota > Metazoa > Chordata > Actinopteri > Cypriniformes > Catostomidae > Xyrauchen > Xyrauchen texanus. The sequence goes on along the minus strand of NC_068301.1, from coordinate 1,155,083 downwards.
TTTTTTGGTCAGCAGATTAACATGCAGTTTTGGCCTTATACAGAAGCTACAGTCAGGTCCATAAATATTGGGACATGGACACAATTCTATTCTTTTTGGCTCTATACACCACCACAATGGATTTGAAATGAAACGAACAAGATGTGCTTTAACTGCAGACTTTCAGCTTTAATTTGAGGGTATTTACATCCAAATCAGGTGAACGGTGTAGGAATTACAACAGTTTGTATATGTGCCTCCCACTTTTTAAGGGACCAAAAGTAATGGGACAGATTAACAATCATAAATCAAACTTTCACTTTTTAATACTTGGTTGCAAATCCTTTGCAGTCAATTACAGCCTGAAGTCTGGAACGCATAGACATCACCAGACGCTGGGTTTCATCCCTGGTGATGCTCTGCCAGGCCTCTACTGCAACCGTCTTCAGTTCCTGCTTGTTCTTGGGGCATTTTCCCTTCAGTTTTGTCTTCAGCAAGTGCAATGCATGCTCAATCGGATTCAGGTCAGGTGATTGACTTGGCCATTGCATAACATTCCACTTCTTTCCCTTAAAAAACTCTTTGGTTGCTTTCGCAGTATGCTTCGGGTCATTGTCCATCTGTACTGTGAAGTGCCGTCCAATGAGTTCTGAAGCATTTGGCTGAATATGAGCAGATAATATTGCCCGAAACACTTCAGAATTCATCCTGCTGCTTTTGTCAGCAGTCACATCATCAATAAATACAAGAGAACCAGTTCCATTGGCAGCCGTACATGCCCACGCCATGACACTACCACCACCATGCTTCACTGATGAGGTGGTATGCTTTGGATCATGAGCAGTTCCTTCCCTTCTCCATACTCTTCTCTTCCCATCACTCTGGTACAAGTTGATCTTTGTCTCATCTGTCCATAGGATGTTGTTCCAGAACTGTGAAGGCTTTTTTAGATGTTGTTTGGCAAACTCTAATCTGGCCTTCCTGTTTTTGAGGCTCTCCAATGGTTTCCATCTTGTGGTGAACCCTCTGTATTCACTCTGGTGAAGTCTTCTCTTGATTGTTGACTTTGACACACATACACCTACCTCCTGGAGAGTGTTCTTGATCTGGCCAACTGTTGTGAAGGGTGTTTTCTTCACCAGGGAAAGAATTCTTCGGTCATCCACCACAGTTGTTTTCCGTGGTCTTCCGGGTCTTTTGGTGTTGCTGAGCTCACCGGTGCGTTCTTTCTTTTTAAGAATGTTCCAAACAGTTGATTTGGCCACACCTAATGTTTTTGCTATCTCTCTGATGGGTTTGTTTTGATTTTTCAGCCTAATGATGGCTTGCTTCACTGATAGTGACAGCTCTTTGGATCTCATATTGAGAGTTGACAGCAACAGATTCCAAATGCAAATTTCACTCTTGAAATGAACTCTGGACCTTTTATCTGCTCCTTGTAAATGGGATAATGAGGGAATAACACACACCTGGCCATGGAACAGCTGAGCAGCCAATTGTCCCATTACTTTTGGTCCCTTAAAAAGTGGGAGGCACATATACAAACTGTTGTAATTCCTACACCGTTCAACTGATTTGGATGTAAATACCCTCAAATTAAAGATGAAAGTCTGCAGTTAAAGCAGATCTTGTTCGTTTAAAATCCATTGTGGTGGTGTATAGAGCCAAAAAGATTAGAATTGTGTCGATGTCCCAATATTTATGGACCTGACTGTATGTGTCTGCACATCTATTTTAGGCTGTCATCTTTGTCAAGTCAATATTATAGTTTGTAATTTTCCATTTCTTATTCTTACTATAATATCTGACTGAATATTAGTGTGATACGTATATGAGACATGGGGGTTAAACTTTAACCCTTTAATCTCGGATGGTTTAACCCTAACTACAGTCTTGACCAACACAAAATTGGTGTCATTTGAAAGTTTAGAAGCTCTACTTTATAATGCATGTAGACATTATGACCAAAACTGAACAAATGCTTTGAAATTTGCAGACAGATCAGAAGTGATCCGTTTTGATAATTTCTTAATAATTTTGCACTGTGCATATTATTGCAATTAATAAAAACATCAAACTGATCAAATAGTCATGTGTCATATGTTGTTGGAAATCTCTCAAAGAGTAAAATACAACCAGACTATTTGTTTTACTCACAGACAAAAATATAGCGAGTAACAGCTAAATATATGTCTTTGACAATTGTGCTGGTGTTGCTTACTGTATATGCCGTGTTTTCCTTCAAGCCAAGTGGTTTTTATTGTCGTTTCAACCATATACAGTTAGTACAGTACACAGTGAAATGAGACAACGTTCCTCCAGGACCATGTGCTACATAAAACAACATAGGACAAACACAGAACCACATGAGACTACACAGACTAAATAACATACCTATATAAAGTGCACCTGCAAACCTTTGCAAAAAGTACAGGACAGTAAAATACATTACTAAAAATGAACAGGACAATAGGCACAGTGAGACACAGTGAGAGACAGTGAGACACAGTGAGAAACAGTAGAATACCAGCACACAGTAGTGCAAAAAGATGACAGTTTCTAAAAATGCCAAATGTAAACATAACTTACTATGAGATAGTGTTCTATGGACATAGAAGTTATTGAGGTAGCAGCCAGGTACAAAGTGACAATAATTAAAGTGCAACTCAGGACACGTGTGTGTGTGTGTGTCATTCCAGACTTTGAGTATTGAGGAGTCTGATGGCTTGGGGGAAGAAGCTGTTACACAGGCTGACCGTGAGGGCCCGAATGCTTCGGTACCTCTTGCCAGATGGCAGGAGGGTGAAGAGTTTGTGTGAGGGGCGTGTGGGGTCGCCCACAATGCTGTTTGCTTTGCGGATGCAGTGTTTTTTGTAAATGTCTTTGATGGAGGGAAGAGAGACCCCGATGATCTTCTCAGCTGTCCTCACTATCCTCTGCAGGGCTTTGCTGTCCGAAATGGTTCAAGTCCCAAACCAGGCAGTGATGCAGCTGCTCAGGATGCTCTCAATAGTCCCTCTATAGAATGTAGTGAGGATGGGGGGTGGGAGATGTGCTTTCCTCAGCATTCGAAGAAAGTAGAGATGCTGCTGGGCTTTCTTAGCAATAGAGCTGGTGTTGAGGGACCAGGTGAGGATCTCCGCCAGGTGAATGCCAAGGAATTTGGTGCTCTTGACGATCTCCACAGAGGAGCCGTCGATGTTCAGCAGAGAGCGGTCACTCTGTGCTCTCCTAAAGTCAACAACCATCTCTTTTGTTTTGTCCACATTCAGAGAAAGGTTGTTAGCTCTACACCAGTCCGTCAGCCGCTGCACCTCCTCTCTGTATGCTGACTCGTCGTTCTTGCTGATGAGACCCACCACGTTCGTGTCATTGGCGAACTTGATGATGTGGTTCGAGCTGTGCATTGCTGCACAGTCGTGAGTCAGCAGAGTGAACAGCAGTGGACTGAGCACACACCCCTGGGGGGCCACAGTGCTCAGTGTGGTGGTGGTGGAGATGCTGTTCCCGATCCGGACTGTCTGAGATCTCCCAGTCAGGAAGTCCAGGATCCAGTTGCAGAGGTAGGTGTCCAGGCCCAGCAGGTTTAGCTTTCCAATCAGGTGCTGAGGAATGATTGTGTTGAATGCTGAGATGAAGTCTATGAACAGCATTCAAATGTATGAGTCCTTTTTATCTAGGTGGGTGAGGGCCAGATGGAGGGTGGTGGTGATGGCATCATCTGTTGAACGGTTTGGATGATACGTGAACTGCAGTGGGTCTAGTGAGGGGGGCAGCTGGGTCTTAATGTGCCTCATGACGAGCCTCTCGAAGCACTTCATGATGATGGGTGTAAGTGCGATGGGATGGTAGTCGTTGAGGCAGGACACCAAAGACTTCTTTGGCATGGGAACGATGGTGGTGGCCTTGAAGCACGTTGGAACGACGACGCTGCTCAGAGTGATGTTGAAGATGTCGGTAAGAACATCTGTCAGCTGGTCCGCACATCCTCTGAGCACACTGCCAGGATTGTTGTCTGGTCCAGCAGCCTTCAGTGGGTTGACTCTACATAGAGTTTTCCTCACATCAGCCGAGGTAAGACAGAGCACCTGGTTTTTGGGAGGGGGGTTGGTCTTCCTCGCCACCATGCCGTTCTGTGCCTCAAAGTGAGCGTAGTGAGGGCAGCAATTTTGAGACCGTTGTCTATGAAAACCATGAGAGTGGAATCCATGCAGTGTCTGCTGAGCTAAGAGAGAATGTCTTTGGAAAGTGCAGATGGGGAGAGGAGGTGTCTCGTTGGACAAACAGATGTCACTGTTTTAGGTCCATGTTGATTTCGGGCCTTGGGACTGTCTTCACGAGTGTCTGTGTCCTGATATGGCCATGGATTTATGCAATAAGGTCACAGGGTGTTACTTGGCCATTTGGTCTTACAGAGAGTTTAAGTTTGTGGAACAAAGAAGGATCTTCTTTATTGGTCAGCTCTGTCATTACAAACCCTAGTTTGATATTAAGCAGGCATGGGAAAGACAGTCTCCTTCAGCAATTTAGGCACCATGGATTCATTTTAATGACTCTCTAATGGCTTGGTGGGGGATCTCTCTGATCTGTGGCATGTGGTGTTGTGTTCGTTTGATGGCTTCATCCATGGATAATCCTACAGCTGTATAAACACAAAATGTTTGTCAGAAACAGTTGACATGCTTGGGAACAAATCAAAAGCAGTTTTTCGGTGCCCCTTTCTTTACACCCAGAGATATGTAATGTCAATTAAGAAAAATAAGAAAAAAAAGTTAATTTTGGCTCGATTTATTTTGTGATTTTTCAGCAGTTTCTTAGGCTGAGAGTAATGTATCATAATCTATATCATTACAAATTATTTAAAAAGTTTTACATTGATATAAACATTTTTCTTTAGTTATAAGCCTTTAATTTTGGCTATTCCATTGTAACAGAAAATCTTTTAAAAACACCTTCACAGTATAAAGGGTTAACACTGAATGTTTGATTCTGTCTCACTAATGCAGCTCTGACCTTTAGCACATTGTCTCATAGCTTAGCTGTAAATGTTCTCATAGTTTTTCACACTTGGTTAAGTGTATAATGTCGATATTTTTAAACCTGTTAAGTGGGCAAACACCTCTAACTCGAACCATTTTGTTTTGGAAATACAGACCAATCAGAGTGAACTTATTGGTTTGAGAAAGATTCTTCCTGCGACTCACTTTGTGCAACTGGTTATATAGTTGAAGTCAGTAGTTTACATACAGCTTAGCCAAATACATTTAAACTCAGTTTTTCACAAAACATTCCCTGTCTTTGGTCAGTTCGGATCACGACTTTATTTTAAGAATGTGAAATGTAGAATAATAGTAGAGAGAATTATTTATTTCAGCATTTATTTGTTTCATCACATTCCCAGTGGGTCAAAAGTGAACATAAACTTTGTTAGTATTTGGTAGCATTTCCTTTAAATTGTTTAACTTGGGTCAAATGTTTTGGGGATCCTTCCACAAGCTTCTCACAGTAAGTTGCTGGAATTTTGTCCCATTCCTCCAGACAGAACTGGTGTAACTGAGTCAGGTTTGTAGGCCTCCTTGATAGCACATGCTTTTTCAGTTCTGCCCACTGATTTGATCTGCCCATCGGATTGAGGTCAGGACTTTGTGATGCCACTCCAATATCTTGACTTTGTTGTCCTTGAGACATTTTTCCACAAGTTTGGCGGTATGCTTGGGGTCATTGTCCATTTGGAAGACTCATTTGTGACCGAGCTTTAACTTCCTGTCTGATGTCTTGAGATGTTGCTTCAATATATCCACATAATTTTCCTTCCTCATGATGTCATCATCTATTTTGTGAAGTGCACCCATCCCTCCTGCAGCACCCCCACAACATGATGCTGCACCCCCATGCTTCACGGATGGGATGCGGTTCTTTGGCTTACAAGCTTCACCCTTTTTCCTCCAAACATACCGATGGTCATTATGGCCAAACAGTTAAATATTTGTGTCATCAGACCAGATGATATTTCTCCAAAAGGAATATCTTTGTCCCCATGTGCACTTGCAAACTGTAGTCTGGTTTTATTATGGTGGTTTTGGAGCAGCGGCTTCTTCCTTGCTGAGCAGCCTTTCAGGTTATCTCCATAATGGACTTGTTTTTACTGTGGATATAGATACTCGTCTACCTGTTTCCTCCAGCATCTTCACAAGGTCCTTTGCTGTTGTTCTGGGATTGATTTGCACTTTTCACACAAACTATGTTCATCTCTAGGAGACAGAATGCGACTTGTGAAGGTCCACAATTGTTTTTCTGAGGTTTTGGCTGATTTCTTTAGATTGTCTCATGATGTCAAGCAAAGAGGCACTGAGTCTGAAGGTAGGCCTTAAAATACATCCACAGGTACACCTCCAATTCAGCACACGTTTAATATGAAGCTAATTAGGTAAATGTCTAAAGGCTTGACATCATTTTCTGGAATTTTCCAAGCTGCTTAAAGGCACAGTGTAAGGAAGGAGGACAGGAAACAAGTCTCCACCGCAAGGTAAGCTTTTAATGCCTGTTGTTTTTACAATCATACAATAATACACAATACAACACAAGCGCACTGGGTTAGCTTGTCATTCTCCCATGGAGGCCCTCTGGCTGCCCTCTTATGCCACTCTCCCCGTGCTCACTGAAATTAGAGACAGGTGTTAGACATAATTTAGCTCAGGTGTAAGCGCCCTTACCACTTTTCTCTCCCGGACGGGCGCTTGACCATGCCCCCGCTGCCACATACCCCCACCGCCTGACTCAGGCCGGGGCGTCATCCGGCCTGTCTACCACTCCCCCCCCATTTCTGGAGAGGAAGTCGGCGACAGCCATCTGCACCCCCGGTCTGTTGAATTTAAAGGGCTGGAGGGCTAGATACCAACGGGTGATCCGGGCGTTAGTATCTTTCATGCGATGGAGCCACTGCAGTGGGGCGTGATCCGAGCAGAGGGTGAAGGCCCGCCGGAGGGTAACGGAGGGTGAGGACCGCCCACTCGATGGCCAAACACTCCTTCTCCACGGTGCTGTACTTAGTCTCCCTCAAGGAGAGCTTACGTCTAATGTACAGCACCGGGCGCTCCTCCCCCTCCACCACCTGCGAGAGTACGGCCCCCAGCCCTCTGTCTGAAGCGTCCGTCTGCAATACAAAAGGGAGAGAGAAGTCAGGTGCATGAAGAAGCGGCCCCCCACAAAGTGCGGCTTTAATCTGCATATAAACGCCTGTTGGCACTGCTCCGACCACTGGACCGGATCTGGAGCCCCCTTTTTAGTGAGGTCAGTCAGCGGGCTGGTGACATCCGAATAATTAGGCACAAACCTCCTATAATAGCCAGCCAGCCTCAGGAACTGCCTCACCCCCTTTTTGGTCTTGGGTCTAGGGCACGTCGCAATCACCGCGGTTTTGTCAATTTGGGGACGCACCTGGCCATGACCCAAGTGGAACCCCAGATACCGTACCTCCACACGCCCAATCGCGCACTTCTTAGGATTTGCTGTGAGCCCCGCCCGCCGCAGCGATCTCAGGACGGCCTTCAGATGTTGCATGTGCCGCTGCCAATCATTGCTATAAATGATAATATCATCTAAATAGGCAGCGGCGTAAGCGGTGTGAGGTCTGAGGATCCTATCCATAAGACGCTGAAACGTGGCTGGTGCCCCAAACAAACCGAAAGGAAGTGTCACAAATTGGTGTAATCCAAACGGCGTAGCGAAGGCGGTTTTCTCACGGGACATTGGTGTCAAGGGGATCTGCCAATAACCCTTCGTTAAATCCAAGGTCGAATAAAAACAAGCAGTACCTAACCGATCGAGCAGTTCATCAACACGGGGCATTGGGTACGCGTCAAATTTAGACACCGCGTTGACTTTTCTGTAATCCACACAGAATCGAACAGACCCATCGCTCTTGGGAACAAGAACAACCGGGCTGGACCAATCACTGTGGGATTCCTCTATTACCCCCATATCAAGCATCGCATCTAATTCCTCCCGAACTATTTTCTTTCTATGTTCGGGTAAGCGATAGGGGCGGCAACGAACCACCACGCCCGGTTCGGTCGCGATGTGGTGCTGTATGATGTTTGTACGGCCCGGTAGAGGGGAAAACACATCTGCAAATTCCTCTTGTACATCGGAAACCTCTGTGAGTTGACGCGGTGAGAGGTGGTCTCCACAAGTAACCGGAGTGTTGCGACTGTGAGCTTTGTTTACCTCCGGTCCAAGCTCTGCCCTCTCCGGAACTACCGTGGCCAACGTCACAGAGGCCGCCCCTTCCCTCCACAATTTCAGGAGGTTGAGGTGATATATTTGCCGCGCGCCCCCTCTATCGGTACGTTTAACCTCATACTCGAGATCCCCAACTCGTCGTGTGACCTCAAAGGGTCCTTGCCACTTGGCGAGTAATTTAGAGCTCGACGTTGGGAGCAATACAAGTACCTTATCTCCTGGTGCAAATTCCCGTAGCCGAGCACCCCTGTCAACGCGTTGGCGTTCTTGAGCCTGGAGCAAATTCTCCTGTGTTAGTCGCCCCAGTGTGTGGAGTTTTGCTCTAAGATCAAGAACGTACTGAATTTCATTTTTGCTATTAGAAGGTCCTTCCTCCCAAGCTTCGCGGATGACGTCGAGGACCCCGCGTGGGCGTCGCCCATACAGCAGCTCAAACGGGGAGAACCCTGTGGAGGCTTGCGGGACCTCTCATACTGCAAACAACAGGGGGTCCAGCCACTTATCCCAATTTCTAGCGTCATCGTGTACGAATTTACGAATCATGTTCTTAAGCGTTTTATTAAATCGTTCCACTACGCCATCAGTCTGCGGATGGTAAAAGCTAGTGCGAATCGGCTTAATGCCCAAGAGCTCGTAAAGTTTGCGGAGTGTTCGTGAAATAAAAGTCGTGCCTTGACCGGTGAGGATTTCTTTCAGAATCCCCACCCGGGAGATTATCTTGAATAGTGCCCCTGCAACACTACATGCAGAGATGTTGCTCAGGGGCACTGCTTCCGGATATCGCATCGCGTAATCCACTAGGTCTAACACGAAGCGATGCCCGCGTGCTGTCTGTTCTAATGGCCCGACGAGGTCCATCCCAATTCTTTCGAAGGGGACCTCGATCAATGGTAGAGGGCGCAATGGCGCTTTTGGGGTGGCCGGTGGGTTTACCAGCTGACATTCACGGCACGCCGCACACCACCTGCGGACGTCACCGCCAATGCCCGGCCAATAGAAACGGGCTATTAGACGGAGAAGTGTTTTTCGTTCCCCTAGGTGACCGGCCATAGGATTATAGTGAGCTGCCTGGAAAACCATTTCCCGGCGGCTCCGTGGAATCAATAATTGTGTCACTTCCTCTTTTGTTTGAGCATCCTGCGTCACTCTATATAGCCGATCTTTAATCATGGCAAAATACGGGTATGAAATGGCGATGCCCGGCCGAAGCTGTTGACCATCAATTACTCTCACTTGGTCAAGAGCATGTTTCAGGGTTTCGTCCCGCGACTGCTCTAGAGGGAAGTCCCCCTCAGGGAATTCCCTGAGAGGAGGGGTGGCCACCTCGCCCCTTCCCTCGTCATTCAGAGCAGCCGAGGATGGCCCCGGCTCCGCCTCCCCTGCCAAAGCATCGCACACCGCACACCTCTTTATGCAGGACCCATCCGCGCAAATACCCTCTAAAATATCTTTAAAACTCGGCCAATCAGTACCCAAGATTAGCGGACGAGTGAGGCGGGAACTAACCGCTGCCTCCACACTATGGTTTCTTCCCCTGAATTTAATCGCCAAAGTCACCATGGGATACTTGTGAACATCCCCATGCACACACCTCACCCTCGCCAGTTTAGCTAAACCCAAAGCCCCGGGTTGAACCAAGCGTTGGTGGATGGTTGTCTGATTGCAGCCGGTATCAGCAAAGCTTGGTAAATACCCCCCCTGATCCTTACCGGAATCCGGTATGCTCCAGCCCGATTGGGGGCAGCCTGCGGGACGTCGGAGACCTCCATCAGTGGACACTGATCCCGGAAGTGGTCCGGGTCTCCGCACCTCCAACAGGCCGGCCCAGGCGTTGCGGCCGCATTGTGCTGGCGGGCGCCCCCACCTGAGGAGGAGAGCGGCTGAATGACGGGGAATGGGAGGGTACATTCTCCCAAGGCCGGGAAGCTGGTCTCTGGAACCCTCCACGCCTGCGCGGGGCAGGAATGGGCCCTGGGGAGAGAACAGAGGGAGAGAACATAGGGGAGGGGGAGAAGGCAGGGGCAGACACAGGGGAAGGGGAAAGAGAGAGAGAAGAAGAGGGCTCGTCCGCCCTCGGGATCGCCGCCAAGTGGTCCTCCGCTAGCCAAACAGCTTCCTCCAGCGACGCCGGGCGATGGCACTGGACCCACCCCGTCGTCTTCCGAGGCAGCTGTTGAACGAACTGTTCCAGTACCACCTGGTCGATCACTCCCTCGACGTCGCGACAGGCGTCCCGGAGCCATTGAGCGAACGCGAACAGGCGATCGGACATTTCTAATTTCATGCCCCGGAAGAGCTGGCGATTCTCTTCCGGGCTCCGACCGACCCGCTGCAGAATAGACCTCTTCAGATCGGTGTAGGCCAGGAGGTTCGTCGCCGGCAGCTGCTGTGCCGCAAGTTGAGCTTCCCCGGACAGGAGGGGAATTAGGCGGGGTGCCCACTGTTCGAGGGGCCAGCCCCAGATTTCTGCTGAGCGCTCGAACAAATCGAGGAAGGCCTCAGGATCATCTGCTGCCCCCATCTTCTGTAGCATGGGGGGGGCAGCGTAGCGCGGGTGTCCGGTGTCGCGGTTGTGGCCGGCACGGCCCCCTGGCTGAGGAGGCTCCGGATGGCGAGCCGGTCCTCTGCCTGAGCCCACATTATTTCGAAAAACCGGCGATCTTGGTCCGGCCGGAGCTCAAGCAGGGATTGCTGGTGGCCTTGATGCAGTGTCGTGAGGGACTGGAGGACTTCTGTCAGCTGGGAGGACTCTATGGGGCGACCACTTTCCATGCTTGGAATGTTGTTTTCTTTAAATTCCCGGGTTTCGGCACCAGTGTAACACCCGTCACAGAAAGGAGGACAGGAAACAAGTCTCCACCGCAAGGTAAGCTTTTAATGCCCGTTGTTTTTACAATCATACAATAATACACAATACAACACAAGCGCACTGGGTTAGCTTGTCATTCTCCCATGGAGGCCCTCTGGCTGCCCTCTTATGCCGCTCTCCCCATGCTCACTGAAATTAGAGAGAGGTGTTAGAAATAATTTAGCTCAGGTGTAAGCGCCCTTACCGCTTTTCTCTCCCGGACGGCACTTGACCATGCCCCCGCTGCCACACACAGTTAACTTATTGTATGTAAACTTCTGCCCACTGGAATTGTGATATAGTCCACAGACCTGTTTGCTCGATAAGCAAATTGAAGGGATCCAGAAAGGGTCCAGTGATGTCCTTCAGGTGGGCCAACACCGGTCTCTCAAATGACTTCATGACCACAGACGTCAGGGTGACAGGTCTGTAGTCATTAAGTCCTGTGATTTTAGGTTTCTTAGGGACAGGGATAATAACTGAGTGTTTGAAGCAGCATGGGACTTCACACTGCTCCAGTGATCTATTGAAGATCTGAGTGAAGATGGGGGCCAGCTGGTTAGCACAGGAACGAAGGCACGCTGGTGAGATGCCATCTGGGCCTGGAGCCTTCCTTGACCTTTGCTTCCGAAAGACACAGCACACATCGTCTTCACAGATCTTGAGTGCAGGTTGTGTAGCAGGAGGGGGGAGGAGGGGGGTTGCAGGAGGTGTTAATGTTTGTGTGAAATGAAGGTCCGAGTGCGTGTGGGGTGTGAGATTGTGCCTTTCGAATCTAGAGTAAAACACATTCAGGTCGTCAGCCAGTCGTTTGTCCACCACAGTGTTGGGGGCAGGAGTCCTGTAATTAGTAAGTTGTTTCAGGCCACTCCACACTGATGCAGGGTCGTTAGCCGAAAACTTGTTTTCCAGCTTCTCAGAGTTGCTTCTTTTAGCCACTCTGATTTCCTTATTCAGTGTGTTCCTGGCCTGATTATACAAGACTCTATCCCCACCCCTGTAAGCCTCCTCTTTGGCATGACGAAGCTGTCTGAGTTTCCTGTGAACCATGGTTTGTCATTGTTGAATGATAAAAATGTCCTTGTAGGGATGCACATATCCTCACAGAAACTGATGTATGATGTAACAGTATCTGTGAGCTCGTCCAGATCTGTAGCTGCAGCTTCAAAAACACTCCAATCAGTGCTGTCAAAGCAGGCATGTAGTTCCAGCTCTGCTTCATTAGTCCATCTCCTTACAGTCCTTACAACTGGCTTTGTTGATTTTAATTTCTGCCTGTAGGTCGGGAGAAGATGAACCAGACAGTGATCAGAGAGTCCTGAAGCTGCACGTGGGACAGAGGGATACGCATCCTTTATTGGTGTGTAGCAGTGATCCAATATATTCCTGTCTCTGGTGGGGCATGTAATGTGCTGTCTGTATTTGGGTAGTTTGCGTGTGAAATTTGCTTTGTTAAAGTCCCCAAGAATAATAATAACTGAGTCCGGGAATTGTTGTTCTGTGACTGTGATTTGATCAGCCAGCTGTTGCAGCGCTATGTTCCCAGACACGTTTGGAGGAATGTAAACACTCACCAGAATAAACAAAGAAAACTCCCGTGGTGAGTAGAATGGCTTACAGTTAATAAAGAGCGCTTCCAGATTAGGACAGCATATCGTCTTTAACATTGTTACATCTGTACACCAACTTTCGCTGATGTAAACGCACGTTCCACCGCCTCTCGTTTTCCCCGTTAACTCTGCGATGCGATCCGCTCCGAACAGCTGGAAGCCCGGCAGATGTATTGCGCTGTCTGGAATGGCTTCACTCAGCCAGGTTTCAGTGAAGCACAGTGCAGCAGAGTTTGAAAAGTCCTTATTAGTATGTGTGAGGAGATGTAGTTCATCAGTTTTGCTGGGAAGAGAGCGGAGATTCGTGAGATGAATGCTCGGCAGTGCTGTTCGAACGCTGCGCTGACAGAGTTTAACCAGCGCGCCAGCTCGTCGCCCTCGCCTGTGTCTCGTAGCATGTTTAAACAACACAGCCACGCCTCTGACTAAAATGTCCAGCAAAACGTCAGAATATTCAAAAACATGGAAAAGATTATCTGGTATGTGCTGCCGAATGTTCAGCAGTTCATCCCTGGTAAAAATGACTAAACACAAGACAAACAAACAAAAACAACAAAAGAATTGGAGAGCTCCACACCGAGGCGGCCATCTGCGGCGCCATCACTTGTACTATCCGATCGGTGTCGGATGTTAAAATCCTGATTGGAGCATCCCTAATATTCAAGTTGACTGTTTCAAAAACGAATGATGATGATGATTAGTGGGCTGAGATCCTGTCACAATATGGACAAAAACAGGTATATGGTCGATGGTAACATTTGAATATGAAGAAGACTTTGTTTCACTGTTTATATATTTATTTGTTTGTGGTTGAACTGAAAAAATGTCTCAGTTTGGCTCTTTTTAAGAAGGCTCAAGTGTGAAAACCCCAGTAGCCTTTTTGCAGTTGAACATGTGGAAATCATTACCATCATAATCGCAGCTCAAATCGCAATCGCAATATTTTTCAAAAGAATCGGAATATGACTTTTTGTCCAAATCGTGCAGTCCTAATTCACAGTATAAAGGGTTAACACTGAATGTTTGATTCTGTCTCACTAAAGCAGCTCTGACCTTTAGCACATTGTCTCACAGCTTAGCTGTAAATGTTCTCATAGTTTTTCACACTTGGTTAAGTGTATAATGTCGATATTTTTAAACCTATTAAGTGGGCAAACACCTCTAACCTCGAACCGTTTCTTGAATCGAAGATTCTTCCTGCGACTCACTTTGTGCAATTGGTTACACAGTTGAGTCAGAAGTTTACATACATCTTATCCAAATACATTTAAACTCACTTTTTCACAATTCCTGACATTTAATCGTAGAAAACATTCCCTGTCTTTGGTCAGTTCGGATCACAACTTTATTTTAAGAATGTGAAATGTCAGAATAATAGTAGAGAGAATGATTTATTTCAGCTGTTATTTGTTTCATCACATTCCCAGTGGGTCAGAAGTGAACATACACTTTGTTAGTATTTGGTAGCATTGCCTTTAAATTGTTTAACTTGGGTCAAATGTTTTGGGGATCCTTCCACAAGCTTCTCACAATATGTTGCTGGAATTTTGTCCCATTCCTCCAGACAGAACTGGTGTAACTGAGTCAGGGTTTGTAGTCCTCCTTGATCACACACACTGTTTCAGTTCTGCCCACTGATTTGATCTGCCCATCGGATTGAGGTCAGGACTTTGTGATGCCACTCCAATACCTTGACTTTGTTGTCATTAAGCAATTTTGCCACAACTTTGGAGGTGTGCTTGTGGTCATTGTCCATTTGGAAGACCCATTTGTGACCGAGCTTCAACATCTCAAGATATCAGTCAGGAAGTTACTTCAATATATCCACATAATGTTCCTTCCTTGTGATGTCATCTATTTTGTGAAGTGCACCAGTCCCTCCTGCAGCAAACACCCCCACAACATGATGCTGCACCCCCAAAACATGATGCTGCACCCCCCCATGCTTCACAGTTGGGATGGTGTTATTCGGCTTGTAAGCCTCACCCTTTTTCCTCCAAACATACCGATGGTCATTATGGTCATGTTGTTTCATCAGACCAGAGGAGATTTCTCCAAAAGTAAGATCTTTGTCGCCATGTGCACTTGCAAACTGTAGTCTGGCTTTATTATGGTGGTTTTGGAGCAATGGCTTCTTCCTTGCTGAGCAGCCTTTCAGGTTATCTTGATAATGGACTCGTTTTTACTGTGGATCTAGATACTCATCTACCTGTTTCCTCCAGCATCTTCACAAGGTCCTTTGCTGTTGTTCTGGGATTGATTTGCACTTTTCACACAAACTACGTTCATCTCTAGGAGACAGAATGTGTCTCCTTCCTGAGCGGTATGATGACTGTGTGGTCACATGGTGTTTATACTTGTGTACTATTGTTTGTACAGATGAACGTGGCACCTTCAGGTGTTTGGAAATTGCTCCCAAGGATGAACCAGACCTGTGGAGGTCCACAATTGTTTTTCTGAGGTTTTGGCTGATTTCTTTAGATTGTCTCATGATGTCAAGCAAAGAGGCACTGAGTTTGAAGGTAGGCCTTAAAATACATCCACAGGTACACCTCCAAATCAGCACATGTTTAATATGAAGCTAATTAGGTAAATGTCTAAAGGCTTGACATCATTTTCTGGAATTTTCCAAGCTGCTTTAAGATACAGTTAACTTAGTGTGTGTAAACTTCTGCCCCACTGGAATTGTGATATTGTCCATTAAAAGTGAAACAATCGGTCTGTAAACAATTGCTGGATAAAGTACTCAAAAGAAGATGTCCTAAACGACTTGCCAAAACTATACTTTGCTAATTTGAAATCTGTGAAGTGGTTAAAAAATTCTTCAACCTGAGTGTATGTAAACTTCTGATTTCAACTGTATTTCTGTGTTGTGAGTGAACGCAACTCATGATGGTTCTGATCATTCTGTCTGTGCTGATGTTGCTGGGCTGTCCGTTCTCAGTCTCTCGCGTTGCCAATAATTTTAATTAATGCAAGATGTTTTTCATGGATCGCCAACCTCTACAGATTCATGACATTTTGAAAGGTGTCACGTCAAAAGTTTAAAACGTTACAATCTGTCAGTTATGGGGACGTGTACAGATATGCAACACTCTACGACACAATCAAATGAATCCCAGATGTGTTTCTTTCTTCTGCAGAACACAAATGAAGATTTTTAGAAGAATATTTCAGCTGTGTTGGTCCATGAATGGTGACCAGACCTTTGAAGCTCAAAAAGCACATAAAGGCAGCATAAAAGTAATCCAGTGGTTTAATCCATGTCTTCAGAAGTGATATGATAGGTGTGGGTGAGAATCAGATCAATATTGAAGTCCTTTTCGACTATAAATTCTCCTCCCTGCCCAGACATTGTCTAGGAACTCTTAGGAGAGAAGAGTGCTTATAGGGGCTGTTTGAAGATTTATATTAGAAAGGCATTAAAACCCACAACTATCATATCACTTCTGAAGACATGGATTAAACCACTGGATTACTTTTATGCTGCCTTTATGAGCTTTTTCCAGCTTAAAAAGTCACACACATCTGGGATGACATGAGGGTGAGTAAATGATGAGAACTATCCCTATTAATTTAGCAGTGATTTAACTCAGGATGTAGTTTGATTTAACTCCTCCTGGAACATTCGTCTCTGTGATCCTCTCAGAATCAGAATGAAGTGATCTCTGCACTCTTCAGTCTGTTATGAGCTGTTGAAATGTGCCACCAGAGGACGCAGTTGAGTCACTTTCTCTAGTGATGAAACACCTGATGCTCTTTTAAACACACTGACAGTTTCATTAGCATATGAAAAAAGATACTCAAGAATCATGTTACAATAATAATAATATTGATCTGCCATATATGCAGGGAAATGATGTTCTCTTTATCTTTATAGGCACTTACAGTTTAGTTTGGATTCTGAAAATAAATCTTATAAGTCAGAAACTTGTTTTTTCTGTATGTTTTTGAATTTTGTATATATTTATCACATCATATATTTTCTTTTATGATGATTCTTATGTCTTATGTACTCTTAGGTGTGGTAAGATATCTTAAACCTCCCTTTGCATTATAAATCTGCATATACACCTTTTGTGTTCGTGGGTCAGTTTTGATTATTCATTATTAATTATTGATTTGTTTTCATCAAAAAACATATTGTAGCTCATTGTTAACATCTTAGTTGTTCATACATGTTAAAATATATATTTGATGTTAACTGATAAATATGTTATGATGTTATTATGTGTGATGTCAGTTTTTTAATTACAAATTTAGAAATTCTTTAAAATGTCATAATAAACATGAACTACAGCTACAGCAGTGTGATACATGTGAAGATATATTTTTATCAAGGTTTATGTGAATTTCTATTTGAATATAACTTTTATATTAATATTTGAGATATATGAGAATTTCTAGATATTCTCCTTTTAACTCCTGAAAAACAACTCAGTAATCAAAATCTACGCAAACAAATACATTTTTATCCAACCAAACAAAATCAAATCAACTATACAACACAACTACACAACATCTGCACTTGTATAGATTGTTAAACTACATGTTTTCTGTTTATTGCATGAAGTGCTGAATGTTCATGTGTGATTGTGTCAGTCTGGAGAGGGCGGCAGAGTCAAATGTGGACTTTGACTAAACTGACCCTGGAACACAAAAGATGTTAAAAAGATGGTTATATCACTTACATCATTTCTTATATATATATATACACTCACCTAAAGGATTATTAGGAACACCTGTTCAATTTCTCATTAATGCAATTATCTAATCAACCAATCACATGGCAGTTGCTTCAATGCATTTAGGGGTGTGGTCCTGGTCAAGACAATCTCCTGAACTCCAAACTGAATGTCAGAATGGGAAAGAAAGGTGATTTAAGCAATTTTGAGCGTGGCATGGTTGTTGGTGCCAGACGGGCCGGTCTGAGTATTTCACAATCTGCTCAGTTACTGGGATTTTCACGCACAACCATTTCTAGGGTTTACAAAGAATGGTGTGAAAAGGGAAAAACATCCAGTATGCGGCAGTCCTGTGGGCTGAAAATGCCTTGTTGATGCTAGAGGTCAGAGGAGAATGGGCCGACTGATTCAAGCTGATAGAAGAGCAACTTTGCCTGAAATAACCACTCGTTACAACCGAGGTATGCAGCAAAGCATTTGTGAAGCCACAACACGCACAACCTTGAGGCGGATGGGCTACAACAGCAGAAGACCCCACCGGGTACCACTCATCTCCACTACAAATAGGAAAAAGAGGCTACAATTTGCAAGAGCTCACCAAAATTGGACAGTTGAAGACTGGAAAAATGTTGCCTGGTCTGATGAGTCTCGATTTCTGTTGAGACATTCAGATGGTCGAGTCAGAATTTGGCGTAAACAGAATGAGAACATGGATCCATCATGCCTTGTTACCACAGTGCAGGCTGTTGGTAGTGGCCTACCTGAGCATTGTTTCTGACCATGTCCATCCCTTTATGGCCACCATGTACCCATCCTCTGATGGCTACTTCCAGCAGGATAATGCACCATGTCACAAAGCTCGAATCATTTCAAATTGGTTTCTTGAACATGACAATGAGTTCACTGTACTAAAATGGCCCCCACAGTCACCAGATCTCAACCCAATAGAGCATCTTTGGGATGTGGTGGAATGGGAGCTTCGTGCCCTGGATGTGCATCCCACAAATCTCCATCAACTGCAAGATGCTATCCTATCAATATGGGCCAACATTTCTAAAGAATGCTTTCAGCACCTTGTTGAATCAATGCCACGTAGAATTAAGGCAGTTCTGAAGGCGAAAGTGGGTCAAACACAGTATTAGTATGGTGTTCCTAATAATCCTTTAGGTGAGTGTATATATATATATATATGTTGCTTATATGCCAGGTTTTCACATATCATTATTTAGAGTCTGTGATTATCCTTCAAACGAGTCCACACACAAGATAATCAGATGTACAGATCATTAGATAATCCACATGAAGCACAATGTTACATATGACCACCAGGAGATGGCGCCAAATACATGACACAGACTCAATGATGACTCAAATGACACAGAATGAAACTCATTCTGTGAAATCTCATGACTAAAATCATGTCTGCATGCTATGCAAACCTTTAGTCATTGTTGTGTTTGCATGTGTAATTAGTTTTTATGTACAATTATTATCTTTTATTTGTTTGCTGTTCCTGTTGCTGATGGCACACTGCATGAGTGTTTGTTTTATTCTTTTTCTCATACGTTCATTTTATCCTTTGTCATTTTACCACGTGTTTCAGGTTTTTCCTCTTTTCTACTGTTTCATCTCTGTATTTTACCTGTTGCTGTTGGTGCCTAGCTTGAGGCTGTGTTTGTAGCCTGCTAGCTTTTTTAGCATTGCTTATCTATCGGTTTTAAGCTTTTAATCCTTAACATCTGCCATTTTCCGCATGCATATGCTTTCTATTTTTATCATGATTAAACTGCGTGCATTTTACAGCGAGCACAAAGTTTTCTCCTCTGTGTTACACAGATTATTGCATCGATGTACTGCTTATCAAGAACAACCATAACAACAAACAGTTGTGTGAGGGATTCACATCAATCTCAAACCCTCACTGCTCCAGAACAACTAACAACTAACAACAATCAATTGAAGTAAGTCATGGTATCCGCTCATGTTATTTCTTCCTGCATTGAATGTCACATGTTTACAATAGTTTCTTCCATCAGCAGTGAGGGATTCACATGTGATAAATGGAAAGAATTAGTCAGGCTGATGGAGATGGCTGAGTTAGAAACATGCATCCTACTGCTAGTGGAGGTCAGCGAGAAAGAGAAGCTGGTAGATACTGTTTTGGATGCAGGTAGAACAGTGAGCAACACACACACACAGAGGTTCCGGCTCTAGAGGTGGTGGGTGAAGTCTCGGCGACATACTCGCTCAGCAAAGCTACACCACTCTCCCGTTCCTGTTAGGGTTTCCATGGATTCTTCCCACTCAGTGATGCACCCACTGAGAATCATGTTGAAAGTGCCCTAATACCCTAATAATTGGTGGTTCTATTGTAAGGGAACCTAGGTGGTTCGTTGAACTTTTGCCATTCGCTTAAGCTGCCATTGGCCGAATAGGTGGTGCGATGGACCGTAGGTTGGATTTGGATTCCCATGAAAGCTATAGAAGTTATGAGTTGGCATTTTCTCCATTACTCTCAGAAGGCAAGGCTTAGGGGCCAAAGGCACTGTATGGACACCACTAGAGGTGGTCTTGAGTTATAATGGGAATAAGGGGGGGGGGGTGTCCACCAGTGTCCATTATAAGTGTACACAGAGTGTCATTTTGTCCCCTCACCTACTAGTCTTCCCAATGGTTTTCATCACATCCATGAAGTGCCTACAGTGCTCCCTTCCACACTAAACTTCACCATAGTCTTCCTCACGTCCACAGCTTGCCTATTTGTCCTCTTACTTATTAAATAACACTTTTGCATGCCAGAGCCCCTGGGATACCCACCGATGCCGATCATCGCCACAGTTTATGACGGGCGGTCCTGGGCATCACTCAAAGTCACTATAAGTGCTTTTTTGGTAATTTATGGCACTTAATTTTTTTTGGCTGGTTTTCACTCGATTTTGCCCCAGACCACATAGTGGTTGTCCGCTGTGCTCGCCCAGTGCCCTTAAAATCCATTTAATTGACTTTTGATCGGCACCGAAAATGCCACCCCCCTTAGCATGTTGTCGAGGGGCTCTCGATGTGTCACCGTGTCAAATTTGGGGTCTGTATGACCCCCCCGGATGTGATCCTAGGGTACATCCCTCGTGCAATCTATTTTAAATTCAAATAGGCTTTCTGAGGACAGAGTGTTTCTTTTTTTTGGAAAATTATGCACTTTATTGAACTGCAAGTTTGATAAATGCCACTATTTGACTGTTCTGGGTGTAAAACATGTGGTTTAGTTGAGAAAAGTCAGCTAGTTAGCTCAGAAGGGTTTTTGCTGAGTCATATAGTAAGTGCCCACCAGCAACCTAATTGACAAGCTCCATGTAGGCTGTCCGTGGACAGATGTTTTTATTATATAAAATATAAATGTTTGTGAATTTAAATTGCATAAATGTGTGAATTGGTGTGTCCTGAGCGTTGTACATGTGGTTTCATCAATAAATACGAATAAGTGAATTAAATGTCTCTTGTTAATCCATTGTCCATAGAATACCTAACTGAGACCCATTGAATAAGTCACAGGTGGGCACATGCAGTGTTATTTATTAGTCGTGCAGGAAGTGCCCACCTGCAACTTACAGAATGGGCCAAAATAGGTGGCAAGTGGGATGTCTGTAATAAAGATGTCACAGGGCCTTGAAATTCAGAACGGTGGTAGTCCAGGGTCCCCTTGATCCTGCCACAGAGTTCTGAAGCTCTAGATGCTTTCTTCTCAATGCTCTAATCCTAGCCCTGTTTGACAAAGGCTCTGTCTGGCTATGTGAGCAAGAGGGCTGTGGGGGAGATTCTAGAATAAAATGCTAAGAAAATGTTCTCATTGTTCTAGAGACCTGTCCTCTAAATATGACATTTGGAGGCATCCACACAACCAGCATGTGAAGTCTGGGGTCCGTCGGACCTCAGGGTGTGAGATGGAAAGGAGTTACATGTGCAACTTGTTACATTTATTTCCATAGGATTTTTGTGTCCAGCACTTAGAAAGGTCCGATCGTCCCAAAATGTACATATATGTCTCATGACTGTGCCCTTTGTCAGTGTCCTGAGGTCTGAAGGCCTATGACCTTTCTGAATACTTAATTGGCCCAAAAAGGGACAGCGTCCACGGACTACTAATGGATTTTGCATTGTTTAAGTTGAAAGTGGGATGTCTAGAAACAAAGGGTTCAAAAGGTCACAGGCTCTTGAAATTTGGTACGGTAGTAGTCCAGGGCCAACTCGATCCTACCGCCAAGTTTTGAAGCTCTAGATGCTTTCTAGATATTTGTTCCTCTCAATACTCTAACTTTAGTCCTGTCTGGCAAATGCTTTGTCTAGCTATGTGAGCAAGAGGGTTGTGGGGGAGATTCTAGAATAAAATGATGAGAAAAATGTATCTTTGTTCTAGAGAACTGTGCTCTAGATATGTTATTTGGGGGCATCCAGACAACCAGCATGTGAAGTCTGGGGTCTGTCGGACCTCAGGTCTCCAGAGGGGAAGGAGTTACATGCACAACTTGTTCCATTCATTTCCAGAGGCTTTTCGTGTACAGCACCTAGAAAGGTCTGATCATCCCAAAATTGACATATATGTCTCGACATGGTGCCCCATGTCGGTGTCAAGTTCTGCATCCCTACGACCTTTCTTAATACTAAATTGGCCCTTAAAGGTACAGCGTTGATTAAGTTGCAAATAGAACGTCTAGAAAAGGGGGTTCCAAAGGTCACAGGCACTTGAAATTTGAGATCCTCAACTGTCAGGGGCCCCCAAATCGGGCCCCAAAAATTGCGGTCTCTAGATCCTTCCTGAGTGTAAATGCCAACCCTAGCACTAGTTGTCTCTAATCTAATTCAAGAGGCTCTGTTAAGCTTTGAGTGCAGGAGGTCTGTGTAGGAGAATCTTGCATAAACTCTAAAAAAGTATTTCCTTTTTTCTAGAGCCTCGTGTTCTCGATATGTCGTTCGAGGGACATCGGGCTACCACTGTGTGGAATTTGGGGTATGTGGGACCTATTTGCACTCTGCCAGGGCGCATGCCACAAGCAACTTATTCCAGTCATTTTTATAGGTGTTTTGTGGATACCCCTCAGAAACCTCCAAATGACCCCAATTTGAAGTATATAGCTTATCAGGGGCCCCTTAGACAGTGTTCAAAGTTTGAAGTTTTTCAGTTTAATTTTTTAAAGTACTTCCCAAACTCTGAGGGACATGGCTTTTTAATATGTTGTTTTTAAGAGCCCTACGATGAAGCATTCAAAGCCCCCAGATCTTAGCACCAAAGTTAAGGTTATTCTCACCAGTTCACACAGGAAGTGCCCACATGCAATCTATTTCAACAATCCTGTGCACCTTGCAATAGTGCAATCCCAAAACTCATCATAATAACTATAAATTAACTTATAAACGTACTGGTGCATTTTGGCCTCTCAGGCAGTCTGTCTCATAGGCTTCTTTGATAGGCTGAGAGATATATTGAAAATAAAAAATACAACTTTTTTCATCCTAGGCCTTAATCCTCTTAGCATGTTGATAAGGGCCACTCGACATATCAGCATGTGAAATTTGGGGTGCGTGGGACCTCTGGGAGCTCTCCCAGGGCGCATCCCACTAGAAACTTATTCCTTTCATTTCTATAGGTGTTTCGTGGACACCCCTCAGAAAGCTCCAAATTACTAAAATTTGAAATCTATAGCTTCTCGGGGGCCCCTTTGACAGGGAGCAAAGTTTGAAGTCTGAATGAGTTCGTTATGTGCTTAATTGGCTGACTTAAGTATTCATAGCCCCTAGGTCTTAGCATCAAATTTAAGGTTATTTTCACCAGGTCATAGAGGAAGTGCCCACCTGCAACTTATTTGACAGGCTCCACATAGGCTGTCTGTGAACAGATGTTTTATATGCAAAATATAAATTTGATGAGTTTTAAATGGCATATGTATGTAAAATGGTGTGTCCTGAGCATTATAAATATGGTTTTGTCAATTAATATGAATAAATTATTTAAATGTATCTTGTTGATGCATTGTCCACGGACTACCTAACTGGGGCCCATTGACTAAGTTACAGTTGGGCACTTCCTGTTTTATTGCTTAGTCATGCCCACATCCAACTTATTTGACAGGCTCCACATAGGCTATCTGTGGACAGACATTTTTATGCAAAAATATGCATTTTAAGAGTTTTAAATGGCATGCATATGTTATTTTAAATGTTGTGTCCAAAGTATCAAATATGCACCTAAATAATAAATATGTCTTGAAAATTGATTGTCCAGAGACTACCTATCTGAGGCCCATCAAATAAGTTGTACTTGGGATCAGCACTTCATCCTGCTGAAGATTAGAGAAAGCCAAATATTTTGACCAAAAAACTCAAAGTCTTTTTTCACCCTTTTTTTGAGCAAAATTTTCAAGTTTCTCCAATCTTTTTTGAATTAATACCATGAATAGAGGATGATGTGACAAGCATAGAAATACAAGCCTCCTATGTTATGCAGGAGCTGAGATCTGATCTTGGTATCCCAAGTATAATTTATTTGATGGGCCTCAGATCGATAGTCTCTGGACAATCCATTTTCAACACATATTTATTATTTAGGTGCATATTTTATACTTTGGACACACCACTTAACCCTCTGGGGTTGTCGGACGTGCTGGTGCATCCTGCTGGATATTTTCATCATTACAGCAGAAACAACTTAAAATACTCCGTCATTTTTGGGTATATAGATAAGTGTAAGACATTAGAGACTATAAAGGGTCTACTTTTATTTGTGTACACTCACAATAACAACAAAACCTTGTGCTTTTGTAAAATAAAGAAAATAAAAAGGGTGAGCTTTCAGCTGTCTCTGTGTTCACGAGCATATTTCAGAAACACGTCAGAAAAATGAACTGAAACTCTGCGAATACTTATCACACAAACATGAAACATATGTCTAAAGAAAGCTTAAAATGTCTACTTTTAAATAAAACTATTCAAATTTAAAACAAATATTCTCCTGCAATGTAATCTGTATGAAACAAAGCGATGTACAGTTTACCCTGGCTCAGCTAATTATCTGTAATGTGATCACACCCACCAGCAGAGCGCGCCATTCATACGCTAATATACACGCCCCTGACTGTGAGTTTGTAAACACAACACAGCTCAACTTTTCTGCGTGTTTGTAAACTCCTGGATGTAAGGTTGAGTTAACATTTTCCTCAGAAGAAGAGCGGGACTCCGATGAACATTTGTATTTTGAAGAGAGACTTGATCCAGCCGAGGATACAATTTCAGACGAGTAAGTCATTTAGTTTTCATTAGCTGACGTGCTATTTTATATAAACATGCACATATTTTACTAGTGGGACTTTTTCCAGACTTACCAGCCAGGTTTTAGTTACATTTAAATGCTGTTTCAGCTAAATCAGGTATTTAAATAGTATGCTGTATAATATAAATATGATATGTAATATGATATAAAATAATATGAATGTTTAGATTATATTTTATCTAGTGTTTATGCTGCCTCATTATCATCAACAATGCTTGTGCTTGCAAATATCTGTTCAGGTGTTAATTAGTAAAATGCACTTTAAATATGCCCATATTAGAAAATCAGCCTATTATAATGATTTCTGAAGGATCATGTGACACTGAAGACTGCAGTAATGATGCTGAACATTCAGCTTTCATCACAAATTGCATTTTACAATATATTCAAATAGAAAACTGTTCTTTTAAATTGTAAAATGAGTTCACACAAAGTTTTTACTGTATTTTGGATCAAATAAATCCAGTCTTGGTGAGCAGAAGTGACTTCTTTTAACGGTAGTGTAGGTCTAAAATTAAGTAAAGTATTTATGTAAAGAAAATGTATGGTCAGATTACTTCTTTTAACTTAAAACTTGATTTTGATCATTAAGCCTCCTCATATTCATTCTCTATCCCTCATTGATAGGCCCAGGGGAGGGTCTTTGTCTCTTCAGGTGTGAATCACATCAATATTCATGATAGTTCACGTCCCCTCACTTTAGACCTTTCTAACACTAAAATTGTCTTACAAAAGTTAAATGACTATATTGTTTTGTATGAATGAGTGATCAGGATGGTTTTCACATAATTTTGTAGCAAACACTCTAGGCTACAAGATCCAGTTCTCAAACGTCTTGTGGACAAATGTTTAGTATGTGTTATATGACCTTATTTCAGTGACTCATTCAATGGGTCCCAGTTAGTTAGTATGTGGAGAATGCATCAACAAGATACATTTCATTAATTAATTCATATTTATTGACAAAACCACATTTATAATGCTCAGGACACAACATTTAACATATGTATGCCATTTAAAACTCATAAAATGTATATTTTGCATATATTTCATATGCATAAAAACATCTGTCCACAGATAGCCTACGTGCAGCCTGTCAAATAAGTTGCAGGTGGGCACTTCCTCTATAACCTGGTGAAAATAACCTTAAATAGGATCCTAAGACATAGGGGCTATGAATACTTAATCTTTGGGCCCTCTTAAACAAAGTATAAAAAAATATGTGTCTCTCACCATTTGGAAAGTACTTTTAAAAAATCCGGAAAAATATTTTAGGTGCACAAGTCAGCCAATTAAGAACTTAACGAACTCATTTAGACTTAAAACTTTGCTCACTGTCAAAGGGGCCCCTGAGAAGCTAGAACTGTGCAACATTTATTCTTTATTGGTTCATTTGCAGATGTTGGATGTACTGCAGTTTAAAGTTTTCTTGGATCGTTCCGCGGCCAAACATTGATCAAATATATTTCCAAGAACATTCAACAGACAGCATGAGTTGTGGAAAATTAGATGTAATCTAGCAGCTTTTTACAGCCCTCACAGCCGTTGTCATGGGTTGTGATCAATTGTGAGAATCGCAAATTTTCCTGGTGGGTCGGCCTCGAAACGGGACCGCAAAATGCAGGAAAGAACTGCTACAAATCATCAAATAACATGCCGATACTTCACAAAGTCGAGATGACCATTTTTATAGAGTGTGTAGATGACATGAAGCGATGCTCAGAGATAAGTTACGTTGATATCATTGATTATTCTAGTTATTAGTTGTTATGACAGCCAACAACTGCACAAGGTGAGCCTGAAATACATTTTTACACCAAGTAACACGTAAATGGTTGTTGTCCTCCATCTGGATCACTCGTTTAGACAGTTTTCATTGGGCATCAACTCATATCAGTCATTAATGTTTGCTGGTGTTCTGTATATAAGTATGTACATCACTTCACACACATAAACACTCTTTCACACATCAGTGCGCATCTTTCATTCATTTATTGCAAGTTTCAAAGCAACAATACAAACTTTAGAGATTGTTTAGCAGATACGAGAGCGATTATAACATGATTTCCTCTTATGTGCCTCTTTACTAGAGAATGCAGCGATAAAGCAAGAAAGTGATGAAACATCCTGATGATCAGGACAAAGAATCATTTTTAATGAGATCAAATATTTCATAAGCAAACAATTAAAGGGCAGAAGGTAGAACTTCATGAATGACCGATCTTTCTTATTTCTGTGAGCACAGATTCAGTGTGGACCTGACTGATGTCACATGACGTCTCACTGGATGGTTCATGAACTGATTGATGACAGGAATGATTCCTTCTACACAGGTTTATCTGTAAATGGTCTGCACTTATATAGCACTTAGTGGTTTTGAAAGCGCTTTACACTGTGTCTCTTTCACACATTCACACACATTAACACAGTGACGGCAGAGCTGCATGTAAGGTGCTAGCCTGCCATTGGGAGCAACTTGGGGTTCAGTGTCTTGCCCAAGAACACACAAGGAATTGAACCGCCAACCCTGCGATTAGTGGCCAACCCACTCTAACACCTGACCCACAGCCGCCCATAAGACATTTCTCATTAAAGAGCTTCAGTCCTTTTACCCAAGTGTTCTTCAGCTCATCTTGTAAGTTCTTCAGACTCTCTGTCAGAATCGTTTTATTTTTGTCTTTCACATCTTCATCTTCATTCGGGGCCAGGTGTGCTTTGGAGAACCAGGATTGATTCTTACTGTTGTAGCAGCAGAACGCCGTCCACATCATCTTGGGAATATTCACTCTGTTATTTAATGTTTCGTCTCCAGGTACGGCACCCGTCAGCACATACGCCGAGACTTTATTATTATTGTCACGGCAGTGTGAATCCATCAGATGCTTTGTGAAGTTTTCCATACGAGCCCAGCTGCCGCTATTAAATCTCACTTTCTGTGGCACAGCGTTGGTGAGGGTGAATGTAGATTTGGCTGTGTCAAGATCCTTTGCGTGACTGCAGGGAAATAAATGGCCGCGGTTCACATTCAGTGTGTTATTCTTGTAGTCATCATCAGCTGCCTGCTCGTTATCTTGAAGCTATGAAGGAAATAAATGTATAAAAGTGAATCAGGATGTCAGTAAACACTGATAAGAGTAAAAATCTATGTTTTATTTAATGGTGACTTTATTGATTGTCACATGGATATTTGACGGTGCACCTCCACAATGTGAGTAAATCACTCACACATGTGACCAAATTCAAGTTCAGCAGCGAGATCTTTTTTCACTGTGTGTTTGTACGATTAATAAACGTGTCATTCACATTATTCTGCACTTTAAGTGTTTATTAAATATTATAGCTCATTAATAATGCACAGATTCAACTAGGCCAGGTGACAGTCTTGCCTGGGCCCGGGACAAGATAATCTTAGATGGGCCCCCCCATGCCCAGATCTCTCCTTTTCCCTTGCTCTTCCTCTCCTGTTCCCCTCCTCCGCTCTTCCTCTCCTGTTCCCCTCCTCCGCTCTTCCTCTCCTGTTCCCCTCCTCTGCTCTTCCTCTCCTGTTCCCCTCCTCCGCTCTTCCTCTCCTGTTCCCCTCCTCCGCTCTTCCTCTCCTGTTCCTCTCCTCTGCTCTGTGCATTTTGGGCACTTTTTGTGTGAAATCATATTTATTTTTTGTCCATCAAAAGTGTGCTTTCACTTTTAATTAAGCATGAGCAGCGCAGCAAAAATAGACTCGGATCTGGCCCATTATCTGTTCACCGATGCCAACAGTGACGCATTTCAGCCGGCTTTTTATTTCTCATCTCCATAAATATATCTAGTAGTAAAGCTAATGCAAGGGCTAGAAATCAATGAATTCTTTGCTAATACTTCCTCGTCATCATGGAGAGCGCAGTTCGCACCGCTTTCTCCTTTCCACAAGCGCGTGCTCTCCCGTGGCGTCTGTCGTTGCTATGCAACAATGAACTTGCGCGCCTGTAAAACGAGCGCGCCGCGTCGCTATTATGAGCTAATATCCAAAATATTTCCATATGTGTCTCGTTCCTCCTTTCTTATCAACAAGTGGATTTACAGCCACCACATCAGCAGCACCGCCGGTCGCAATGTCTCAGCACTTTTATGAAGAGGACGCAACTGCACGCCGCTTCGGGCATGCACGCGCATCAAGTACCGGGTTTGAGAAAACCTGGTACCGTGGCGTGACGTTTAAAACAAAATTAGTACCGACTTGGTACCGAAGTACCGGTCTTTGACAACACTCATAAACGTTGGCTGCGCTGTTTCTTACCTTGCTCTACGTTGACTTTACTAACGTTAGTTCCAGCTTCTCCGTCACCACCTTTTTTAAAATATTTGTTTCGGACATCTCGAAGGCCTCTATTTTCTTCTTCCCTTCTTCTCTTTCTTTTCTTTTCTGAGCACCAGACTTGTGCTGACCGGACATTTTGATCGTAACGTTAGCCTACTGAACTTCAAATCAAATGACAACATCAAATTTTGATCAGTGGCCAAACCATTTTTGTTTTGGGGGTGGGCGGGGGTTCTTGACCACTATTTCAAGGACAATTAGGAAGAAAACAAATAAAAAGCTTTTATGTAACTCAAATATTACATATTTTTTCCACAAATATGCCTATTTTATTTATTTTTTAACAATTATTCCATAATTTAATGAGGGCCCGGGACAACAGACCCGTTTGTCCCCCCCTGTCGGCGGGCCTGGATTCAACATCATATTTATTGATGGAAAACATCAACACAAATAAAACTAATGCTGAATAAATAATGCTGTTATTATGTATCCCACAATGCTTGGTTGAGTCTGACGGGTCGTGCTGTTGGGTTATTTTCAGTGTTCGGTAGTTTTTAACCAAATTCTGCTGGATTAGTCGCTGAGTCTTTGTCTCTGACAGTATAACTGAGTGTTACGTTTGAGCAGCGAGGCAGACGAGGAGAGAGGATCCAAATGCAGTTTAGACTTTTATTAAATGAACAAACGAATAAACAAAGGAAAAACCCACAAGGGGGAAATAAACTTAAACGGAGAACCAGGGCAAACATAAACAGAGAACTAGGGCAGCAAACATTCATGCACATACATCAAACAACGATCGACAAGGACTGAACAAGAAACCAGGGTTTAAATACAAGAGGAACAAACAAGGGAATGAGGGACACCTGGAAGAAACAATCAAGGGAACACCAATCATAATAACAAACTACAAAAGGACTACAAAAAACCAAACAGGAAACAGGGGCTAAACTAAACTTCAAAATAAAAGCACGAAGACAAAAGACACCAATGAACATGACAGAACCCCCCTCAAAGGATCGGATTCCAGACGATCCAAAACAAAAAAAAACAAAAAGACAAAAAAGACCCACAAAGAAAAAACAAAATGAGGGCACCAGGGGCAAACAGACAGTTCAAGGGGGCACAAGGGGCACAGAGACAGTTCACGGGGGTACAAGGGGCACTGAGACAGTCCACGGGGGCAATTAGTCAGTCCAGGGAGGTGGAGAGGGTAGACAGGCAGACCAGTGAGGCCGAGAGGGCAGGCAAGCAGTCTATGGGGGTGTGTCAAGGGGCCGGGGTCAGGTGGCCTGGGGGACATCCACTGGGTAGGGACAAGCTTAGGAGGCCAGGGAGGCGTCCACAAGGCAAAGACCGGTTCAGGGGGCCTGGGAGGAGGAGTGGCCACTGGGGAAGCTGGTGGAGCCAAGGTGGACTTCTGAGGCGGAGCAGTCGTGGCTGTAAGCCCGTTTATCGGTCCAATGACGGTCTCCAATAATACGGGTGAAGGTCTCTGCGCGTTACAGTCTTTCTTGTACGCAACACAACAATATTAAATGAAATACATTTTCTCTTATGTATTATCTCGTTATTTCATCTGACTCCATAAATGAAAAAGGTTTTTAATGATATCTGAGTATCATTAAAAGTGAGCGAATGTTTGATTATTCTTTTAACTCCTTTAATTATATTTTACCCGTTTAGATTAAGAAACTATGTCGCTTTGAGGTCCTCGCGTGTTTTCTCTACACCGCGGGTCTCACGATCACAAGCGGCCAGTATTGGATCATCAAACAGAGGTAATTGCTATATACCTGAGATCGGTCACGTTCACGTATACACAATCAAAGATACTTCAGTATAGCCCCATGGAATTGCATACACTTGAATGTAACTTAACGTTTTCTTCAGTAGAGGTCACGGCCACTATTACAGATGTAAGTTGACCAACATAACTTCTCTTATAATAGCTTTGGATTGGCCATGCGTGGTTTCCCACGTACACTTATCTGGAGAAACATCAAATTAAAACAGAGGTAAGACACCCAGATTTAGATTGGTCAAGCAGCGTTTGCTGTTCTAAACGGAAATTCCCTTTTTGTCTTTGCAAACCAAGTACACTTGAATCGATGCCAAATATTAGTCGTCACTAATCTGACGCAGACTTGCGGTAACATACGAATCATTCAATCTGTTTGGGAAACACAATGTCAGAGTCAGTCAGAATAAAATCAAATGTTGACAATTTATTGACCAGGTAACATAATCAATTCATCAATTCCAATTAGACATTGATAAGTCAAAGTTAGACATTTTATCAAAACATAAGAAATACGAATTGCAATCACCTGAAATAAACTACAAACAGTAAACTGTTTGGGATCGTCTGATTACAGAGAGCCCTGAGCAATGTGTCGCCTCTCCTTAAATACCCAGATAATTCAACATGCTTACCAAATGGTGGTGTCTGTCATTATAATTAGATTTTGGTCCCCTGTTGAGGGGGTTCCTGTAGATTAACATACAGGAGGTATGGAGGATCTGGGGAGGGCACACCTTTAAGGGGCACACCACATTTCACATATTTTATAACTTCTTTTAGCTTTTCATTATGGCTGGGAGGATGAGACCAGTTTACCAGGCGCACTGAGAGACTTTAAATGATACCAAACATGTTATAGTTACTTTTTGTACACACTTCACATTGCATAGGTTTTTAGTGAGCTTTAAGTGAGGAGGAGGAGTAAGATGAAGATACTTTAGAAGGGAGGTGTTAGCTGCACAGTATGTTGCATCTCGGATGTTGCTGTTACATCTGCGAGAGAGAGTTCAGATGTTAATTCTCATGAGAGCCTTTTGTTTTCTCGAGGAGTAGCCCAGACTCACTGGCACCCGCCTTACAGTTTTCCCCGTTTGGCACCGTGGGCCACACACAGGGTTTCCTGCGGTGTCACTTCAGTCTTTGTAAGGTGGGCAGCTGTAAGGGGCTGAGAGCAAGTGCCATGTCTGTTGATAGACCTGATGAGGCATCTGAAGTCGCAACACAGTGTCTGGTTGAGGTTAGCACATGTGTTCAGTTCATAGAGTCCATCAAGGCATTTGTGGCTTGTTCAGTGGACATGTCATTCCATCATGGAGAAACATCTGCTTCTGGTTGTACCTTTAATGATGATCTGACTCTTTGAAGAATTCTCTGCCACCTCCATTGGTGGTCTTCTGGGCAGACCTCAATTAGGTGAAGGAGTTCACCCTGGCAATGCATATACACCTGAACAGCTTCTTAAATGACCATGTAAAGATGAAACTCTGAAGAACTTAACTGACACAATAAAAGGTTGAGTAATACATGATGAAAAGACAAACAATGAATCAATGTCACCAGTGCGAGTGGTAATCCAGGTCTCAAGTGTGTATTTAAAAATGCAAAGGGGACTAATTAATCTGAATTAAAGGAAAGGTGGCACAGAGTTCAAGGCAATTAGAACATGTATCATCAATATACCATATTACAGTGGATACTAAATTAAAGGAAACATACCACAAAGTCAGTATAACTAGTATTTCCATCAGTGGCAGGCATCAATAAACATATAGTTATAATACTAATTCTATGATTTTAGAATCACAGTTACAGACATATATAATAATAATAACAGTGTTAATTCAAAATGATCAAATGTGTGTGATTTGGTGGCTAAGTCACAATCGATGATACATGTCTATTTTCAAAATGTGAAGTGGATCGATAGAAGCGTCTGTATTTCATATCGTCAACTTATTTTATTTTTATACTGTTATTAGCAATGCGTTGAAACCAGGGGCCCTCTGGTTTGCAACCATTCCAACAACAATCAATTGGTTTGATTTATACGTACGTGGAAATGTTGAAATTGTGTTGCTTGCAATTAGTAATTAAATCATCGATGTGTGACTGTAGCCATGCACGTGTCCCATGTATATTACAGTATTTAAAAGGAAAGTTGTAAATAGTGCCTGTTTTATGGAAACAGGTTTGTAATATCCTATGTGTGAGAGGCTATGTGTATGTGAGAGGCGGGCCAGATCTTCAGTGGATTAGTATCTTCAGAATCTTGGCCATTATTTTGTTCCATGATGTGTCGTAATAAAAGTGGGTGCTCTGTATGTTTAGGAGATGGGTGGAACCTGATCTAGAGCAATTGGTGTTGTAGAATTTTTGGTTCCGGTGCTAAACCGGGAGGCCGTACAGATATTTTTGTTTTTGTGGAGCTGTGAGGTGTGAATGGCCTGTTAGATTTCCTTTCGCACCCATCTCCAGCATGGCCAAATTGATGTCCTGGCTTGAGGCCGGGGGATCAGAATTCTTTTTTCATCTGTCCCTCACGACATTGTAACCTGAAATATGAACAACTACAGAAAGAGAAAACAGTTAATGTTGAACCTTTAATTAATTTGCATTTAGACATGTGGTACTTTATTTTCCTCCGATGGTCAAAGCCAAACTGTTACAGACAGCTTTAGTCTCATAATGTATGGTTTGTGCCATCAGGGGGAGAAACATGTACCATTGCAATGTCCAATGCAAATTTTATTTCAAAGATCAAATTAGACTGAGCATCTTTGGTGAGATCTGAATTACTGCTGATATTTTAGTGCAGTTTGGAGTGTGAAGCACCTTAAGCTGTTCTCACAGTTGAGTCTGTACAGTCTGCTGTTGTGAGCAATATAAGCCCCAGTTCTGCTGGGGAACTTTCTGAGCTT
Source organism: Xyrauchen texanus (assembly GCF_025860055.1). NCBI lineage: Eukaryota > Metazoa > Chordata > Actinopteri > Cypriniformes > Catostomidae > Xyrauchen > Xyrauchen texanus. The sequence goes on along the minus strand of NC_068301.1, from coordinate 1,121,383 downwards.
TGTTTTATTGCTCCCAACACAGATCTGTGGTCAAAGAATCAATTCACATTTTGGTGATGTGTCTTCTGCTTAGCATTTTTTAAGGATGCTATTCACACGTTTGATCATCTATGACCTATGATCTCGGTGGTCCGTTAGGGTTATGAAATTTTGCCTGATGTTTAGCATTTTACACACAAATTTTTTCATTGTCTATCCAGTGGAATGGTTCCCCTGATCAGATTTTAAATTCAATTGGTGCTTCTCAGCGAGAGATGATTTGGTTCATTATCATGTGCCACTGCATTGGTGCACAGCAAACAACGACCGTATACTCCTCCCTCTTGGCACTGAGAAGAGAACCAATGAAATTCAAATCACAAGAATTTTCAGGGCCGGTAAGGTTGTTCGGTTTGCAGTGTCACTACAAATATACATGTCTAATATACATCTGCAATGCCATGCATAACCTTTCCCCGTCTGTGGCCATGCATGGCCATTATAATATAATGCATATTATAATGTGATTATAATACAACTATATTGTATTAAAATAGTATAAATTAAACTGATTTTATCACTGGTTTCTGGAGGGCTTCTGGAACGATGTATTTATCGTCATAAATCATGCCTTCAGTGACCTTGACTAGTTGGTCCTGCTGCAGGTGCGGTGTCAGCTCTCCATCAGAGCTCCACAGTTCTTGTTGGTACTGTTTTGAGTTAATAGGAATAGTCTGAACCGCACTCTCAGCAGGAACAATCAGCCTGTCAGGCTGCCATTCATCTCCCTATGGGGATGGAGGCCACATATCCCTATTGGTGATGGTATTTTCCATTATTCCGTTTGCGTTGTGGGCCACGCCCTTTTGGCAGTTTTGTTTTTTAAACTCTGTGAAGAAATTTGTGAACAGTTTCAACAGGTCGCTATAGGGCGTTTTTTGGCAATGTTTTGCTTGTTTTCTCAAATCTCTTTCTCTTTTTTGGCAATCTCTTATGAGATGGTTACACTTTTGCAATAATGGCATTGCATTTTGCTCTGAGATCTTTGGTTAAGTTTCTCTGGGCCTTTCCCTTCTGTTAACCATTTTGCAGACGCTAACACTACGGGGTTTTGATCTCCACCTGCTTTCTATTCTTGAACCCCAGTCTACTATTGATCTGAACGTGTGTTCGGCCGGGTCGACACCATTGGATAAAGCCGTTTGAACTGGGATGCTGGCATTTTTCTTAACAAGCTGTAGTAATGCGTCATGGTCACGGTTTGCATTTTCTAGGCCTGAGTGTTCTTTGTATGTTACCCATAACCGTTCAGCGTACGTTTCAAATGACTCATTACTGGCTTGTTTGATTTCAAATATTTTTCTCCAATCTGCATGTGTCGGTCCCCTCATGTCTAATAATGCCTGTTTTAGACGCTCGTAGATCATTTCGTCGGTTTCGTTATTTTCTCGGTTCATAATGTTGCCAGATTTCATCTCTGTGGTTAGTTTTGGTCTGAGCTCCTCAGGAATAGTGAAGAGAGCTATTTGCCAAACATCTCTAGTTTCTAATTTGTACACCGTGGCCTGTAACATCAATGCTTCCCAGTAGGGTTGAAACGGCCCTTTTCTCGGCATAATTCCTACGACTTGTTTATGTCTAGAGCATTCTTCGCATGTTAACGGGCGGCTGATTGTTGTGATTTCATCATCCGCGTTCGTCATGGTTTTAAGCACAGCGACATTAACTGATTTCTTTGGCAAGTCTTTCGATTTTGTTTGAGTCTTTACTGAGCTTTGCAGGTTTGGTTCTTCAGGCCGCAGGTTCACAAGAGCTCGGTTACGAGTTTCTCTCTGTGGCCTGTCTCCTAACGCGGCATTGTCATCATCATCATCATTTTGTGTCTCTAGCTCAAAGGTTTTATCCAGTGCTGCTCGTTTAACTGCAGCTACTGGAAACCCGGATTTATCACAGCAATCTTCGAGAGCAGATATGTAATTCCTGCCGGTTTTAAGTTTTCTTTGAATTTGATCAATTGTTTTTGCCATTTCTTCGCGTTGTCTAGCCCACCCCTGTTGCTCGTACGTGAAGGCTTCGACTTGTGCTCTTAACTTTTGCAATTCGTCAGATCGCAATCTTTCGATTTCTTTGATATTTGCTATTGTTCGTTCGTTCTCGGTTATGGTCTCGAGGTCGTTACTGACGAAGCAAATAAACAATTGCAGCGGGAATGTTATTGTATTTTGATTTTGATTTCAATTTCGCACCCTCAGCAGAATACCAGGATATTAATTCGTTGTTGCTCCACTTTAATTTTAGTCCCTTGTCGCTTAACCGAACAAGGAGGTTTTTTAATTGCACACCTAAAATATCCATAATTTCCCCGTCTATACCGCTGCTGTGCTTTCCCTGGAAAGACATGTTTCCAGTCTAATTCTTATGCCCACCGGAGTTTTCGGTTCCGGTCTTAATAAATGTGAGGTGTAAACAATCTCCCCCTCAACACTTCTAAAAGGCAAATAAAGATTGACTTACCACAGCAGCTGGAGATAGGTGAGAAGGTCAAACCTCATGTCCCGGGCAGGGATCAAGTTGAATGTTGCGCTGGAAAGACGTTGCTCGTCTGGTTGCGAGATCACGGAAGGGCTGTCACCACTTTGTAAGCCCGTTTATCGGTCCAATGGCGGTCTCCAATAATACGGGTGAAGGTCTCTGCGCGTTACAGTCTTTCTTGTACGCAACACAACAATATTAAATGAAATACATTTTCTCTTATGTATTATCTCGTTATTTCATCTGACTCCATAAATGGAAAAAGGTTTTTAATGATATCTGAGTATCATTAAAAGTGAGCGAATGTTTGATTATTCTTTTAACTCCTTTAATTATATTTTACCCGTTTAGATTAAGAAACTATGTCGCTTTGAGGACCTCGCGTGTTTTTCTCTACACCGCGGGTCTCACGATCACAAGCGGCCAGTATTGGATCATCAAACAGAGGTAATTGCTATATACCTGAGATCGGTTACGTTCACGTATACACAATCAAAGATACTTCAGTATAGCCCCATGGAACTGCATACACTTGAATGTAACTTAACGTTTTCTTCAGTAGAGGTCACGGCCACTATTATAGATGTAAATTGACCAACATAACTTCTCTTATAATAGCTTTGGATTGGCCATGCGTGGTTTCCCACGTACACTTATCTGGAGAAACATCAAATTAAAACAGAGGTAAGACACCCAGATTTAGATTGATCAAGCAGCGTTTGCTGTTCTAAACGGAAATTCCCTTTTTGTCTTTGCAAACCAAGTACACTTGAATCGATGCCAAATATTAGTCGTCACTAATCTGACGCAGACTTGCGGTAACATACGAATCATTCAATCTGTTTGGGAAACACAATGTCAGAGTCAGTCAGAATAAAATCAAATGTTGACAATTTATTGACCAGGTAACATAATCAATTCATCAATTCCAATTAGACATTGATAAGTCAAAGTTAGACATTTTATCAAAACATAAGAAATACGAATTGCAATCACCTGAAATAAAATACAAACAGTAAACTGTTTGGGATCGTCTGATTACAGAGAGCCCTGAGCAATGTGTCGCCTCTCCTTAAATACCCAGATAATTCAACATGCTTACCAAATGGTGGTGTCTGTCATTATAATTAGATTTTGGTCCCCTGTTGAGGGGGTTCCTGTAGATTAACATACAGGAGGTATGGAGGATCTGGGGAGGGCACACCTTTAAGGGGCACACCACATTTCACATATTTTATAACTTCTTTTAGCTTTTCATTATGGCTGGGAGGATGAGACCAGTTTACCAGGCGCACTGAGAGACTTTAAATGATACCAAACATGTTATAGTTACTTTTTGTACACACTTCACATTGCATAGGTTTTTAGTGAGCTTTAAGTGAGGAGGAGGAGTAAGATGAAGATACTTTAGAAGGGAGGTGTTAGCTGCACAGTATGTTGCATCTCGGATGTTGCTGTTACATCTGCGAGAGAGAGTTCAGATGTTAATTCTCATGAGAGCCTTTTGTTTTCTCGAGGAGTAGCCCAGACTCACTGGCACCCGCCTTACATGGCCTTGGGTGGCGGCGCCGAAGGAGGCGAATCAGCGTTGGGCGGAGCCAAGGGAGGCGATGGTGGAGCTGGGGGAGCCACTGGAGGCGGAGCCGAGGGAGGTTCAGGAGGTGGAACTGAAGGAGGCTCTGAAGGCAGAGCCAAGGGAAGTTCAGGAGGTGCAGCTAAGGGTACCTCAGGAGGCGGAGCCGAGGGAGGTGGCGCCGTAGGAGGTTTCAGAGGCGGAGCCCTGGAAGACTCTGGAGTCTCTGGGAGCAGAGCCATAGGAGGCTCGGGAGGCGGAGCCGTAGGAGGCTCTAGGGGCAGAGCCCTGGGTGGCTCGAGAGGCTCAAGAGGCGTGAGAGGCAGAGCCCTGCAAGGCTTGAGGGGCGGAGCCCTGGAAGGCTCGGGAGACTCGAGAGGCAAAGCCCTGGAAGGCTCGAGAGGCGGAGACCTGGAAGGCTCGAGAGGCGGAGACCTGGAAGGCTCGAGAGGCGGAGACCTGGAAGGCTCGAGAGGCGGAGCCCTGGAAGACTCAAGTGACTTGAGGGGTGGAGCCTTGGGAGGCTCGAGAGACTTGAGGGGCGGAGCCCTGGAAGACTCGAGAGACTTGGGAGGCGGAGCCCTGGAAGGCTCAGGAGGCGGAGCCCTAGGAAGCTCGGAAGGCGGAGCTCTGGGAAGCTCGGGAGGCGGAGCTCTGGGAAGCTCGGGGGGTACTGGCTCTTGGACGGTCATGGCCACTGGCACTTGGACGGTCATGGCCACTGGCACTGGCTCTTGGACGGTCATGGCCACTGGCACTGGCTCAGGGACATCGGAGGCTACAGGCGCTGGCTCACTGACATCGGAGGCTACAGGCACTGGCTCACTGACCTCTGAAGCGACAGGCACTGGCTCACTGACCTCTGAAGCGACAGGCACTGGCTCACTGACCTCTGGGGCTAAGGGCTCTGGCTGGTTGACCGTGGCTGAAGAGGGCTCAGGCTCGCTGACCGTGGCTGACGAGGGCTCTGGCTCGCTCACTGTGGGCTCTGGCTCGCTGGCTGTGGAAGGTGTGGAGTAGCGAGCAGAAGCTTCTGCCGCCCTCCTCCTCCTCCTCCTCCTCCTCCTCCTTCGGGCTGACGAGGTTGAGCGCACTGGCGCAGGAGCAGAGGAAGCTGGGCACACCGGCTCTGGAGCGGACCAAGCTGGCGACGCTGGTTCGTGGATTAAGGCAGGCGTGGAGGTTGGCTTGCTGGCAGGTGGGGCAGGCGCGAAAGGACGAGCCATGGACGACTGGAGGGTCACCACTGCGGGAGGAGAGGCAGGGTCCTCCTCAACAACGCCCACAGTGAGTGACGAGCCGCAGACCAGCAAAGTCTCCTCCACGAATTCCAGGAGAGTCCAGCCGCGCGTCGCCGGTGGCAACCGCTCCTTAGCTGAACTGTTCAGATTGCCCCTGAAGAAAGCCACCAGGGAGGAGTCTGGGAAGTCCGCGACACTCGCCAGCTCGAGGAAGTCGCGGATGTGGTCCTCCACAGGACGGTCCTCTTGTTTCAGGCAGAGGAGTCTGAAGTTCGCCTGTAGTACTGCTGCATCCATATGCGGTCGATCGTTCTGTTACGTTTGAGCAGCGAGGCAGACGAGGAGAGAGGATCCAAATGCAGTTTAGACTTTTATTAAATAAACAAACGAATAAACAAAGGAAAAACCCACAAGGGGGAAATAAACTTAAACGGTGAACCAGGGCAGCAAACATTCATGCAGCAAACATTCATGCACATACATCAAACAACGATCGACAAGGACTGAACAAGAAACCAGGGTTTAAATACAAGAGGAACAAACAAGGGAATGAGGGACACCTGGAAGAAACAATCAAGGGAACACCAATCATAATAACAAACTACAAAGGACTACAAAAAACCAAACAGGAACCAGGAAACAGGGGCTAAACTAAACTTCAACATAAGAGCACAACAACAAAAGACACCAATGAACATGACAGAAACCAAACAGGAAACAGGAACCAGGAAACAAGGACTAAACTGAACTTCAAAATAAAAGCACGAAGACAAGAGACACCAATGAACATGACACTGAGACAGGAACAACTTCTGGTGTCTCACAACATCCTTTTATTGTTTAAATGTAATTATTTGTTGTGTAACATCAACTTAATATCAAACTAGCTGCATGGCTAACTTATTTCATATATCAGTTGGACACAATGGACCTTATTTACAGCAGACATCTTTAATGACAACGAGCCCCATACTACTCTATTTCTACCACAGATATATAATGGTAGGTGTAGGAAAAGGATTATGGGTAATATGTCAATCTGAACTCATGTGACTTCAGTCTCTTCAATCTATCTTTCCAAAACTCATGTTTTCTGTAGTTTTGCCCTCTGAAATTAAATAATATAATTATATAATAAAGTTCCTGACGTGGTCTTCTGCTGTTGTAGCTTGTCCGCCTCAAGATTCGACATGTTGTGCATTCAGAGATGATATTCTTGTACAGAGCGGTTATCTGAGTTACTGAAGACTTTATCAGTTCAGACCAGTCTGACCATTCTCTGTTGATCTCTCATCAACAAGTGTTTCATACACAGAACTGCCCCTCACTGGATGTGTTTCATACACAGAACTGCCCCTCACTGGATGTGTTTCATACACAGAACTGCCCCTCACTGGGGCAGTTTCATACACAGAACTGCCCCTCACTGGATGTGTTTCATACACAGAACTGCCCCTCACTGGATGTGTTTCATACACAGAACTGCCCCTCACTGGATGCGTTTCGTACACAGAACTGCCCCTCACTGGGTGTGTTTCGTACACAGAACTGCCCCTCACTGGGTGTGTTTCGTACACAGAACTGCCCCTCACTGGGTGTGTTTCATACACAGAACTGCACCTCACTGGATGTGTTTCATACACAGAACTGCCCCTCACTGGATGTGTTTCATACACAGAACTGCCCCTCACTGGATGTGTTTCATACACAGAACTGCCCCTCACTGGATGTGTTTCATACACAGAACTGCCCCTCACTGGATGTGTTTTGTTTCATTCTGAAAATCCCAGAAATACTCAAACCAGCCTGTCTGACACAACAATCATGCCACACTCCAACAATCATGCCACGCTCCAACAATCATGTCACAGTCCAACGATCATGCCACGGGTCCAACAATCATGCCACTGTCCAAATCACTGAGATCACATTTTTCTCCATTCTGATGGTTGATGTGAACATTAACTGAAGTTCCTGACCGTATCTGCATTATTTTAAACACTGCACTGCTGGCACATGATTGGCTGATTAGCTGATTAGATGATCGCATGAATAAGTAGGTGTACAGGTGTTGCTAAATGTGCTCAGTGAGTGTATGTTTACTCAGAGAGACACAATCTGAGTTTTCACCCGTCAATCAAATGAACTGAATGAGGAAATCTGTATCAATACCAGCCCTGAAACAAATGCAATCGAATATGTGCAAATTATCAAGATCACTTTATCAAGTTAAATTATCAAAATGTTTCTGTTAAAAACTTCTGATAAAAAGATTCAAAACCATCATTGAAGTGTTACCTGAGACTCAGTCGTCCAGTTTTGGTTTTTCAGGTCTTTATTCCGGGTGAAGTTTCCTTTTCCACTGTATGTGTAGGCTGAGAAAACTGGGATTTTGGATGTTGTGTCATAAAGCGCTATGAAGGTGTACACGTTATTAAATCTCTGACAGATAGTTTTGTAGTGGTTTTGTGACTCTCCTCTTTCCAGAACACCAGGAATCTGTGGAGGCTGATTGTCTAAGAAGAAGTCGCTGCATTTACTGAAATCATCTACGACTTCAGAGACGGCGCATTGAAAGATCAACATCAGGACTGCAGAGAGGATGATCACAACCATCATGAACAGAGTCAACAACCAAATATAAACTATCAGGAGAAGAACTTCCCTTTATATAGAGCCCCGCCCGCCCTCTTTACTGTGATTGGTCAGTCTAAATCTGCATAAAAGTGCTGCATATAGCATGTATTACTGCTCGTCTAATTGCATATTAATGTGTTAATCATTTATATATGCGCATTTCTAAATGAGCTGACCAAAATAATTGGTGTAGTACAAAAAGATTGAAGTAGAAGTGTGATCAGAGTCAAACTAGAGACGAGAGATTGTATTTTTAGACTTTATCAGATGAACTAAAATTCACACTGTAGAATATTTGATTAAGAAGTGAATGTGAGAGAGTGAGATAACATCCACTTTATTCAAACACTTGTGATCAATATTCTTTATGTTTTACAGATTATACTTTATTAGTTTAATTTCTTGTTTTTCTGTTGTTCAGTTTTACAAGGAAATGGAAAATAAACACACACAGTAAAGTATGAGAGAATGTGTGTAATGTTTAACAACACAAACACTGAAAAAACAACATGTGTGTGTGTGTGTGAGCGAGTGTGTGTGTATGTGTGTGTGTGTGTGTGTGTGTGAGTGTGTGTGTGTGTGTGAGTGCGTGTGCGCGAGTGTATGTGTCTGTGTGTGTGTGTGTGTGTGTGTGTGTGTGTGTGTGTGTGTGTGAGTGCGGAGTGTATGTGTATGTGTGTGTGTGTGTGTGTGTGTGTGCGAGTGTGTGTGTGTGCCTGTGTGTGTGTGTGTGTGTGTGAGCTGTATTTATCACTTTGTGGGGACCAAATGTCCCCATAAGGATAGTAAAACCCGAAATTTTTGACCTTGTGGGGACATTTTGTCGGTCCCCATGAGGAAAACAGCTTATAAATCATACTAAATTATGTTTTTTGAAAATGTAAAAATGCAGAAAGTTTTCTGTGAGGGTTAGGTTTAGGGGTAGGGTTAGGTTTAGGGGATAGAATATAAAGTTTGTACAGTATAAAAACCATTATGTCTATGGAAAGTCCCCATAAAACATGGAAACACAACATGTGTGTGTGTGTGTGCGTGTGTGTGTGTGTGTGAGTGTGTGTGTGTGTGAGAGTGTGTGTGAGTGTGTGTGTGTGTGTGTGTGTGTGTGTGTATGTGTGTATATGTGTGTGTGTGTGTGTGTGTGTGCGAGTGTGTGTGTGTGCGAGTGTGTGTGTGTGTGTGTGCGAGTGTGTGTGTGTGTGTATGTGTGTATATGTGTGTGTGTGTGTGTGTGTGTGCGAGTGTGTGTGTGTGCGTGTGTGTGTGTGTGTGTGTGCGAGTGTGTGTGTGTGTGTGTGTGTGTGTGTGTGTGTGTGCGAGTGTGCCAATTAACCAATTCAGAAAGATGTGTGTATGAATGTGTGTGTGTTTGTTTGTTTGTGTGTATGAATGTGTGTGTGTTTGTTTGTTTGTGTGTGTGAATGTGTCTGTGTGTGTGTGTGTGTTTGTTTGTTTGTGTGTGTGAATGTGTGTGTGTGTGTGTGATTTTAATACTA
>NC_068301.1:1076928-1106928 GCF_025860055.1 Xyrauchen texanus | reverse complement strand
CACCGTGTTTAACCGTTAAACTTACCTGACCCTTAAGATGTCAACTCATTTAAGAACTGATGAAGCGCCGTCGTCAACGCCATGTTTGTAGTTTTTCACGTTTCACAGTTGTAGTTCTGAAGTGAGCTATCAAACTCCACTTCTGTCCAGCAAGGGATTGTGGGCAATATTAGCCAAAAAAGCATGCACAGATCCACACTTTGCAAATCTACTGGAAATAGTAGATCATCCGGGCTAATTTACAACCTTTTTTCTAAACATACTTCCATTTAAGTCATGCTAATTATTATCTCATTTACTAATAGGGCGGATCGTCACATTGAGACTTTTTTACAAAGCCCCACCCTTCCCCCTCTGAATGGGCTACAAACTTGATTTTGGATAAGAAGATAAAAAGCTTTGCAATGATGTATAATATTTCATCATCAATAGGAACATATTCAAACAATGATTTAATTATAGAAAAAAGAATTATAAGAAAAGTCGAAATTCATTTTTGTCGATTAAGCTTAACTTCAGTCTGTAGATCAATGTGTGGGCCGTTTTGTGTCTATTATCGGAAATTATTGCATTACTAATACATGATGTGATGATGGTATTTTAACACTTACATTTACACACACACACACACACACACACACACACACACTTAAACACTACACAAGAAAAACATATGACTATTTCTCAGAAATGTCTGTGGTTTCTCAGGTAGTGGTTTTAAACATCACACCCATTCTCTCATACATCTGATATAGACTTAAATATCAATCTTTTGTCTCTCGTTTGATCGCATTGCTGATACAATCTCACTCTGTTTCCCGTTAATGGTCATAAGCTTTTTTGGTCAGCAGTTTAACATGCAGTTTTGGCCTTATATGTGTCTGCACATCTATTTTAGGCAGTCATCTGAGGCTTTGTCAAGTCAGTATTATAGTTTGTCTTGAGGAATTTTCCATTTCTTATTCTTACTATAATATCTGACTGAATATTAGTGTGATACGTATATGAGACATGGGGGTTAAACTTGAACCCTTTAATCTCGGATGGGTTAACCCTAACTACAGTGTTGACCAACACAATATAGGTATTGTTTGCAAGTTTAGAAGCTCTACTTTATAATGCATGTAGTTCCCCTTCTGTCGCTCTCTCCACGTTGTGTCAGAGAAGCGACACTAGGGGTCTCTCTTGAGCGCCGATATTCACCTCTGAACTATGAAAAAAGGCCAATGAGAGTTGGTAACCAGTATTTGCATGTCCCGCCCCCGGACATATGGGTATTTAAGCGACGCAAATACGGGAGTTCATTCAGAAAATTTCTTCGGAGCCGATGGTCGTGTCTGCAACTGCTGCGTGTACACACCGAGTTCCTGCTATCCCTCTGCTGCATGCTGTTGGATTCTACGGCGCACAACAGCGGCTTTCTCCTGGTTGCACAGCTGTGCACTTCCTGCCCCTGAGCTCTTCGACAGCGCAGATAATATAGATCTCTCATGAGTTCTTTCTTTCTTAAAAGAGTGATTTTATTTAAAAGAGTAATTTCCTCTAAAAGAGCAAAACACAGCGTAGTTGAACGTCCTTTTAAGGACGCATCTTTTTCAAGATGCCTTTCCGCCCCTGTGTTGTTCCTGGATGCGGTAGAGTACTCTCCGCTTCCGACGGCCACAGGTGTTGTCTCGTGTGTCTGGGCAGCGATCAAACCGAGGCTGCGTTTGTGGATGGTTCATGTTCTCACTGCGAGAACATGACCATGACAACGTTACGGTCGCGGCTCGCTTACAACCGTAAGCAAGCCACTCCAGCCACCCCCCGCGTCACTCCTTCTTCCCACGGGATTGAGGACGATGCGGCTGGCGATGGAGGCGATTCGGGGATGGCAGCGAGTGCAGCTCCGCCGGTTACGCCCCCTCGGACCACCCGCGCCCCGGCACGCTCGTTGACTCCCGTCCCCGCTCGAGGTGACGGCGGCTCGCCTCACGGCCAGTCTGCCTACCCTCTTGCGATGGAAGCAGACGAGTTCGCCGCGACATCGGAGGGTGTGGGCTGTGATGCCGAGGACTCCTCTGGGCTGCCGCCTTCAGGCTTGCATGCCCAGGAAGAGGCCGATGCACAGATGTCCGATATGCTTTCCCGGGCAGCCAACAGCGTGGGCTTGGACTGGAACCCTCTGTCCTCCCCACAGCCATCACGGCTGGACGACTGGTTCTTGGGTGCTGGGCGCCGCTCACAGCCTCGCCCCCCCCGGTTCCTTTCTTCCCGGAGGTGCATGATGAGCTGACGTCTTCATGGAGAGCACCCCTCTCCACTCGTCGCACCACCACCTGCTCATCCGCCCTCGCCACCCTCGACGGCGGAACGCGCCACGGATACATGGCGATTCCACAGGTGGATAGAGCAGTTGCGCTCCACCTATTTCCCGGAAGCACTACCACCTGGCGGGGTCGCCCTGTACTCCCTTCCCAGTCCTGTAGAGCAACATCCTCGCTCACCGCAAAGGCCTACAGCGCTACTGGATGCGCCGCTTCCGCCCTGCATGCCATGGCTCTCCTGCAGGTCCACCAACCAAGGCACTGCGAAACATGCACAGGGGTGGCCCTGATCCTGACACGCTGCAGGAACTGCGCTCAGCGACCGACCTCGCCCTAAGAGCAACGAAGGTCACAGCGCAGGCGCTCGGGCAGGCGATTGCCACACTGGTGGTCCAGGAACGTCAGCAATGGCTGGACTTGGTTGAGATGCGTGAAGCTGACAAGACTCGCTTTCTCAACGCCCCTGTCTCCCAGTTCGGCCTCTTCGGCGACACCGTTGAGGACTTCGCCCAGCAGTTCTCCCTGGTGAAGAAGCAGATGGAGGCCATCTCTCACATCATGCCTCGCCGCAAGCCTGCCGCCACGGCCCAGGCCCCATCTGCTCGCCGAGGGCGTCCTCCCGCGGCCAGAAGACCTCCTGCTCCGCCTCAACCCGGGCCCAGCTCTCAGCCCCGGCGTCGAGCAAACCGTGGGAAGTGTACGCCCCCTGTCTCGCGGACCCCTTCAAGGACCCGGAAGGCTCCCAGGCGTTCCTGAGACAGCGGACCCAGAGTGCAAGAAGTTAGCTCCGGAGGTGGTAAGACCGCTCCGTCCCCCGGTGGAGGGCCGGGAGGAGAGTCCTTTGTTTTTTTCATTTGCCGCACCCCCGTACCCAAATTCTCAATAAATGAGCTATTTCCGTTACCTCTGGGTCACATGGCCCGCAAATGCCGTTTTCACGGCACTCTGCTTTCAGGCCTCAACAGTCCCGGCTCCCTGGATGCGGTGCTCCTGCCCTCAGCCCCACGACTGTTCCCCGGCTGGCCGGTACAGTCCAGAGGACGCCAGCGTCGGACCTCCTCCTCAGTCACGAACCCGCCCCCTGCCGGGTGCGCGGAGCAAGGTAAGTGCTTTGAGTTTGTTCTCAGCACCAGAGAAGAAATCGCCTCCCTTCTAGCCAAGGACGCGATAGAGCCTGTCCCTCCAACCGAAACGAAGAAGGGTTTCTACAGCCCAAGAAAGGCGGCGGCGTACGACCGATCTTGGACTTGCGAGTTTTCAATCGGACCTTGTCCAAACTCCCATTCAAAATGCTCACCCAGAAACAAATTCTATCTGCCGTCCGGCATCTAGATTGGTTCGCAGCAAAGGACCTGAAGGACGCGTACTTCCACGTCTCGATTTTCCCTCGACATCGACCCTTTCTGCGGTTCGCGTTCGACGGCCAGGTGTATCAGTACAAAGTCCTCCCCTTCGGCCTGTCTCTGTCCCCTCGCGTCTTCACGAAGGTCACAGAGGTGGCTCTTTCCCCGCTATGAGGAGCTGGCATACGCATACTCAACTACCTCGATGATTGGCTCATTCTGGCCTCCTCGCAGGAATTACTATGCGCACACAGAGACCAGGTGCTCGAGCACCTCGGCCGTTTAGGGTTTCAGGTCAACTGGGAGAAGAGCAAGCTCACCCCGGTCCAGAGCATCTCTTTTCTCGGTTTGGAGTTAGACTCAGTCTCAATGACAGCACGTCTCTCCAACGAGCATGCTCAGTCAGTGCTGAAATGCCTCGCTTCCTTCAAGCCAGGCCCGTGGTCCCTTTAAAACGTTTCCAACGGCTCCTGGGGCATATGGCATCCTCCACGGCGGCCGCGCCACTGGGGTTGATGCATATGAGACCACTTCAGCACTGGCTCCAGACTCGAGTCCCGAGACGAGCATGGCGCCGCGGCACACACAAGGTGAAAGTTACCACTGCCTGCCGCCAAACCTTCAAACCCTGGACAGACCTCTGCTTTCTAAGGGCAGGAGTGCCCTTGCAGCAGGTGTCCCGACGTGTTCTGGTTACGACCGACGCTTTCAAACTGGGTTGGGGTGCCGTTTTCAACGGGCGCGCAGGCGCAGGCCGGTGGAACCGAGGCACGCTGCGCTGGCACATCAACTGCCTAGAGCTGCTGGCTGTTTTTCTTGCCCTAAAGAGGTTTCTTCCGTTAATTCGGGGTAAGCACGAATTAGTCAGGACAGACAGCACCACGGTGGTGGCCTACATAAACCGCCAAGGCGGAGTACGCACCCTCCACATGTCACAGCTCGTCCGTCGTCTCCTCCTTTGGAGCCAGCAGCGACTCAAGTCTCTACACGCCACCCACATCCCCAGCAACCTCAATGTGATAGCGGACGTGCTATCAAGACAAAGCTTGCCTGGCGGAGAGTGGAGGCTCCACCCCCAGTCGGCTCAGCTTATTTGGGACAGGTTCGGCAAGGCTCAGGTAGACCTGTTTGCCTCCCAGGAAACCTCCCACTGCCCGCTCTGGTATGCCCTCACAGAGGCTCCCCTTGGGACAGATGCTCTGGCGCACAGCTGGCCCGCGGGGCTGCGCAAGTACACCTTTCCCCCAGTGAGCCTTCTTGCACAGGTGCTATGCAAGGTCAGGGAGGACGAGGAGCAAGTCACTCTGGTGGCCCCCTATTGGCCCAACCGGACGTGGTTTTCGGATCTCACGCTCCTCACGACAGCCCCTCCCTGGCGAATTCCCCTGAGGAAGGATCTTCTTTCTCAGGGACGGGGCACGCTCTGGCATCCGCACCCAGACCTCTGGAACCTCCACGTCTGGCCCCTGGACGGGACACGGAAGATCTCGCCGGCCTACCACCGGCCGTCATAGACACTATCGACCAAGCCAGAGCCCCTTTGACCAGGCATCTTTACGCCCTAAAGTGGCGTCTGTTCGCAGACTGGTGTTCTTCCCGAGCCGAAGACCCACAGAAGTGCGCGGTTAGGTCAGTGCTCGTGTTTCTACAGGAGAGGCTGGAGAGGAGGCTGTCCCCCTCCACCCTCAAGGTGTATGTCGCCGCTATCGCGGCCCACCACGACACGGTAAATGGCAAGTCTCTTGGTAAGCACGACTTAATTGTCAGGTTCCTAAAAGGTGCCCGGAGGTTGACTCCCTCCTGGCCTAACCTGTTACCCTCCTGGGATCTCTCGGTTGTCCTCACGGGACTCCAGAGACCCCCCTTCGAGCCGCTAGACTCAGTTGGACTCAGGGCCCTCTCTTTCAAGACCGCCCTGCTGATCGCGCTCGCCTCCATCAAGAGGGTCGGGGACCTGCAAGCGTTTTCTGTTAGCGACTCTTGCCTGGAGTTCGGTCCGGCAGACACTTTTGTGGTCTTAAGGCCGCGACCGGGCTATGTGCCCAAGGTTCCTACCACACCCTTCAGGGATCAGGTAGTGAACCTGCAAGCGCTGCCCCGGGAGGAGGCAGACCCAGCCCTTTCACTGCTGTGTCCAGTACGTGCTTTATATATCTATCTGGACCGCACACAGAGCACTAGACGCTCTGAGCAGCTCTTTGTCTGCTTTGGGGGACAGCAGAAAGGGAACGCTGTCTCCAAGCAGAGACTCGCCCACTGGGTTGACGACGCCATTTCCCTGGCTTATCACACCCAGGCCGTGCCCCCCCCTTGCGGGTCCGAGCTCACTCCACCAGGAGTGTTGCATCCTCGTGGGCACTGGCTAGGGGCACCGCCTTAGCAGACATCTGTAGAGCAGCGGGCTGGGCAACACCTAACACTTTTGCGAGATTCTATAATCTCCAAGTTGAGTCAGTATCGTCCCGTGTTTTCTCAGGTCCGAGCCCGTAGAACTCGGTAGCACGCTGACGATCTGACCGGGTGAACCGCTTGCGCCTAGCGCCCTTTCCCCCTAACCAAGGGAAAACAGTGCGCCTCTGTTCGCAGGAGATCCCATTTTTGGGGCCCTGGTTGACTCCTCCCTAGCCCTCGTGGGTCCGGAGGAACTCGCCGACCCAAACCACTCCGGGTACCGCAAGCTACCCTATAGGTGCTCCACAGGTAAGGCCTCCTGTTCGGATTCCCCCTGTGTGTAATGCCACGGTACTGTCCCCTCACGAGCTGACTCCCGTGTCTCCATTAGGCAGTCACAGCTGCCTCGGTCGCCGTGCTGTATGCTTCCCCCCTCTACGAGGCTGGATCTACCACCGCACCAACTTTTCCACATAGGTCCTAAGTATAGGCCATCTGATGTATATGCCACAAAAATTTGCCTCCCCTCTCGGGTAGGTGTGACCTCCGCAGGGTCTTCTCCGCCCTGAATAAGGGCTAAGAACCCCTTCCCTCAATGCGTGTAAGTGCCGTAGTTGCTCTATGTGAGAAACATAGAGAGAAAAGAGGCCCAGCAAGGCTGGCCCGTTCCCATGTTGGCGGCCATCACCTTGTTCCCCCCTCCAGGGTAACGATAAGGAGTCTGATGGCTTAAATGGGGCATTGCGTGCAGCCTGATACAGTTGGTCGTTCTGCACGTAGGAATACCTGCTCGCTCCTGTATCAGCAGTTCACGTACACGGCTCTGCGCATGGCACTTTATAAGTGGACCCCTAGTGTCGCTTCTCTGATACAACGTGGAGAGAGCGACAGAAGGGGAACGTCTAGGTTACGTATGTAACCTCCGTTCCCCGATGTAGGGAACGAGACGTTGTGTCTCCCCTGCCACGTCGCTGAGCCGAGCCACTGTTGTGGCCGGACCATTTCCGGCTCCTCAGAAAAATCCTGAATGAACTCCCGTATTTGCGCCGCTTAAATACCCGTATGTCCGGGAGCGGGACATGCAAATACTGGTTGCCAACTCTCATTGGCCTTTTTTCATAGTTCAGAGGTGAATATCGGCGCTCAAGAGAGACCCCTAGTGTCGCTTCTCTGACACAACGTCTCGTTCCCTCCATTGGGGAACGGAGGTTACATACGTAACCTAGACGATATTATGACCAAAACTGAACAAGTGCTTTCAAATTTGCAGACAGATAATTTCTTAATAATTTTGCACTGTGCATATTATTGCAATTAATAAAAACATCAAACTGATTAAATATTCATGTGTTATATGTTGTTGGAAATCTCTCAAAGAGTAAAATACAACTAGACAATTTGTTTTACTCACAGACAAAAATATAGCGAGTAACAGCTAAATATATGTCTATGACAATTATGCTGGTGTTGCTTACTGTATATGCCGTGTTTTCCTTCAAGTCAAGTGGTTTTTATTGTCGTTTCAACCATATACAGTTAGTACAGTACACAGTGAAATGAGACAACGTTCCTCCAGGACCATGTGCTACATAAAACAACATAGGACAAACACAGAACCACATGAGACTACACAGACTAAATAACATACCTATATAAAATACGGGACAGAACAATAAATTACTAACAATGAACAGGACAATAGGTACAGAGAGAGACAGTGAGAGACATTGAGACACAGTGAGAGACAGTAAGACACAGTGAGACACAGTGAGAGACAGTGAGAGACAGTGAGACACAGTGAGACACAGTGAGAGACAGTGAGACACAGTGAGAGACAGTGAGACACAGTGAGACAGAGCTTGGGGGAAGAAGCTGTTACACAGTCTGGCCGTAAGGGCCTGAATGCTTCGGTACCTCTTGCCAGACGGCAGGAGGGTGAAGAGTTTGTGTGAGAGGTTTGTGGGGTCATCCACAATGCTGTTTGCTTTGCGGATATAGTGTTTTTTGTAAATGTCTTTGATGGAGGGAAGAGAGACCCCAATGATCTTCTCAGCTGTCCTCACTATACTCTGCAGGGCTTTGCGGTCCGAAACGGTGCAAGTCCCAAACCAGGTAGTGATGCAGCTGCTCAGGATGCTCTCAATAGTCCCTCTATAGAATGTAGTGAGGATGGGAGATGTGCTTTCCTCAGCCTTCGAAGAAAGTAGAGATGCTGCTGGGCTTTCTTGGCAATAGAGCTGGTGTTGAGGGACCAGGTGAGGATCTCCACCAGGTGAATGCCAAGGAATTTTGTGCTCTTGACGATCTCCACAGAGGAGCCGTCGATGTTCAGTGGAGAACAGTCACTCTGTGCTCTCCTAAAGTCAACAACCATATCTTTTGTTTTGTCCACATTCAGAGACAGGTTGTTAGCTCTACACCAGTCCGTTAGCCACTGCACCTTAATGATGTGGCGAACTTGACGATGTGGTTAGAGCTGTGCATTGCTGCACAGTCGTGAGTCAGCAGAGTGAACAGCAGTGGACTGAGCACACAGCCCTGGGGGGCCCCAGTGCTCAGTGTAGAGGTGGTGGAGATGCTGTTCCCGATCCGGACTGACTGAGGTCTCCCAGTCAGGTAGTCCAGGATCCAGTTGCAGAGGGAGGTGTCCAGGCCCAGCAGGTTCAGCTTTCCAATCAGGTGCTGAGGAATGATTGTGTTGAATGCTGAGCTGAACTCTATGAACAGCATTCAAATGTATGAGTCCTTTTTATCTAGGTGGGAGAGGGCCAGATGGAGGGTTGTGGCGATGGCATCGTCTGTTGAACGGTTGGGACGATATGCAAACTGCAATGGGTCTAGTGAGGGGGGCAGCAGTGTCTTAATGTGCCTCAAGACAAGCCTCTCGAAGCACTTCATTATGATGGGATGGTAGTCGTTGAGGAAGGACACTGAAGACTTCTTTGGCATGGGGACGATGGTGGTTGCCTTGAAGCATGTTGGAACGACGTCTCTGCTCAGAGAGATGTTGAAAATGTCGGTAAGAACATCTGCCAGCTGGTCTGCACATCCTCTGAGCACCCTGCCAGGAATGTTGTCTGGTCCAGCAGCCATCCGTGGGTTGACTCTACGTAGAGTTTTCCTCACATCAGTCGTGGTAAGACAGAGCACCTAGACGTTGGGAGGAGGAGTGGTCTTCCTCGCCACCTCATATGCCTCAAACCGAGCATAGAAGTCGTTCAGCGCATCTGGAAGGGAGGCATCTTTGTTACAGGCAACTGATGTTGTCCTGTAGTTGGTGATGGCCTGGATGCCCTGCCACATGCACCGCGTGTCTCCGCTGTCCTGGAAGTGACTGTGAATTCTCTGGGCATGTGCACGCTTTGTCTCTCTGATGGCCCGGGACAGTTTGGCCCTCGCTGTTCTTTGGGCAGCCTTGTCGCCTGCTCTGAAGGTGGAGTCTTGGGTCCTCAGCAGCACACACACCTCCGCAGTCATCCACGGCTTCTGGTTGGAGTGTGTGGTGATGGTCTTGGAGAAGGTGACATCATCAATGCATTGCTGATGTAAAAAATTTACCCATGCAGTGTCTGCTATGCTAATGAGAGAATATCTTTGGAAAGTGCAGATGGGGAGAGGAGGTGTCTCGTGGGAGAAACAGATGTCACTGTTTTAGGTCTATGTTGATTTCGGGCCTTAGGACTGTCTTCACGAGTGTCTGTGTCCTGATATGGCCGTGGATTTATGCAATAAGGTCACAGGGTGTTACTTGGCCATTTGGTCTTACAGAGAGTTTAAGTTTGTGGAACAAAGAAGGAACTTCTTTATTGGTCAGCTCTGTCATTACAAACCCTAGTTTGATATTAAGCAGGCATGGGAAAACAGTCTCTTTCAGCAATTTAGGCACCATGGATTAATTTTAATGACTCTCTAATGGCTCAGTGGGGATCACTCTGATCTGTGGAATGTGGTGTTGTGTTTGTTTGATGGCTTCGTCGTGGATAATCCTACAGCTGTATAAACACAAAATGTTTCTCAGATACAGTTGACATGCTTGGGAACAAATCAAAAGCAGTTTATCAGAGCCGCCTTCTTTATACCCAGAGATGTATAATATCAATTAAGAAAAATAAGAAAAAAAGTAAATTTTGGCTCAATTTATTTTGTGATTTTTCAGCAGTTTCTTAGGCTGAGAGTAATGTATCATAACCTATATCATTACAAATTATTTAAAAGGTTTTACATTGATACCAAAATATTAGTCCCCCCTTTTATTTGTTTCATCACATTCCCAGTGGGTCAGAAGTGAACACACACTTTGTTAGTATTTGACAGCATTGCCTTTAAATTGTTTAACTTGGGTCAAATGTTTTGGGGATCCTTCCACAAGCTTCTCACAATAAGTTGCTGGAATTTTGTCCCATTCCTCCAGACAGAACTGGTGTAACTGAGTTAGGTTTGTAGGTCTCCTTGTTCGCACACACTGTTTCAGTTCTGCACTCAAATATTCAATCGGATTGAGGTCAGGACTTTGTGATGCCACTCCAATATCTTGACTTTGTTGTCCTTAAGCCATTTTGACACAACTTTGGAGGTATGCTTGGGGTCATTGTCCATTTGGAAGACCCATTTGTGACCGAGCTTTAACTTCCTGGCTGATGTCTTGAGATATTGCTTCAATATATCCACATAATTTTCCTTCCTCATGATGTCATCTATTTAGTGAAGTGCACCAGTCCCTCCTGCAGCTGAGCACCCCCACAACATGATGCTGCACCCCCATGCTTCACAGTTGGGATGCTGTTCTTCGGCTTGTAAGCCTCACCCTTTTTCCTCCAAACATAACGATGGTCATTATGGCCATGTTGTTTCATCAGACCAGATGATATTTCTCCAAAAGTCAGATCTTTGTCCCCATGTGCACTTGCAAACTGTTTTATTATGGCAGTTTTGGAGCAGTGGCGTCTTCCTTGCTGAGTCTTTCAGTTTATGTCCATATAGGACTGGTTTTGCTGTGGATCTAGATACTCGTATACCTGTTTCCTCCAGCATCTTCACAAGGTCCTTTGCTGTTGTTCTGGGATTGATTTGCATTTTTTGCACCAAACTATGTTCATCTCTAAGAGACAGAATGCGTCTCCTCCCTGAGCGGTATGATGACTGTGTGGTCACATGGTGTTTATACTTGCGTACTATTGTTTGTACAGATGAACGTGGCACCTTCAGGTGTTCGGAAATTGCTCCCAAGGATGATCCAGACTTGTGAAGGTCCACAATAATTTTTCTGAGGTCTTGGCTGATTACTTTTTATTTTCCCATGATGTCAAGCAAATTCAGAACACCTCCGATCAGAAGCTAATTGACTAATTGTCTAAAGGCTTGACATAATTTTCTGGAATTTTCCAAGCTGCATAAAGGCACATTTAATTAGTGTATGTAAACTTCTGACCCGCTGGAATTGTGATATTGTCCATTAAAAGTGAAACAATCGGTCTGTAAACCATTGTTGGATAAAGTACTCAAAAGTAGACACCCTAAACGACTTGCCAAAACTATACTTTGCTAATTTGAAATCTGTGAAGTGGTTAAAAAATTCTTCAACCTGAGTGTATGTAAACTTCTGATTTCGACTGTATTTCTGTGTTGTGAGTGAACGCAACTCATGATGGTTCTGATCATTCTGTCTGTGCTGATGTTGTTGGGCTGTCCGTTCTCAGTCTCTCGTGTTGCCAATAATTTAAATGAATGCAAGATGTTTTTCATGGATCGCCAACCTCTACAGATTCATGGCATTTTGAAAGGTGTCACGTCAAAACGTTAAAACGTTACAATCTGTCAGTTATGGGGTGTGTCTACAGATATGCAACACTCCACGACATAATCAACAGAATTCCAGTGTTCTCGGCCTGCACATCCCAGATGTGTTTCTTTCTTCTGCAGAACACAAATTAAGATTTTTATAAGAATATTTCAGCTGTGTTGGTCCATACAATGCAAGTGAATGGTGACCAGACCTTTGAAGCTCAAAAAAGCCCATAATTGCAGCATAAATGTAATCCAGTGGTTTAATCCATGTCTTCAGAAGTGATATGATAGGTGTGTGTGAGAATCAGATCAATATTGAAGTCCTTTTCTACTATAAATTGTCCTCCCTGCCTAGACTTTGTCTAGGAACTCTTATGAGAGAAGAGTGCTTATTCGCTATGTGCACAGGTGACGCGACGAACGTTCGAAATCTGCGTGGTGGGCGGGGGGACTTCCGGTTTAGGTTACTACCGGTATTTCCGATGTAGATGTTGTGGAAGAGTGAGTGGCAAGCTATCAGTGAGTACCGTATGTAAAATGTTAACAGTAAATAAGAAACGTCTTACATATCAGTATCAAATTGGCAACTCTAAATTACATTGTAGTGTTCCTCGATGTGCCGTTTCATCGAGGTATAATTCTGAAGTTTTCATCGTTTTCGCGATCAGCCTGAGGTACGAGCTCAGTGGCTAGTCAAGATAAGACGCGAGAACTTCACTCCTACCGATAACACCGGGTATGCAGTCGACATTTTAAGCTAGAAGATTTCATCATAACCACAGGACGCTGAAAACTTGTTCAAGGAGGTGTGCCATGTCTTTTGAGAGGAACAATTTTTGTTTACCAGCGCCAAGGACTGTATTTTTCTCTATGAGCTTCCATATACTGCTTATATATTTTGTAATTTACTATGCTGTTTGTTTTTTTGTTTTTGTGATATACCTTTCAGAAAATTGTCTGAAATATTGACAATGTTTACATGTCATTTATTGTCTTTTACACTGCCAGGAGGAACACAAATACATGAGTTAATTCAGACATTTATTATACAAAGACACAAGCTGTCATACTACACTCAACAATAACATGGCTCCTATAATTGTAACATTGTGGTGCAACGTTTGACATTTTGTATGAGTTATGAGTTTGTAGATAACTAGTCCACATAACTGCACATAATACAGTACTCAACAGTACTTTAATGCTTTGCACTTCTGGTTGGATGTCAACAGCATTTCATTGGCTCTGTACCTGTACTCTGCTAAATGACAATAACATTTAATGTAATCTAATAACTACTAACACTGAATTCATAATAACAAAAGGTACCTCGTATAGGTTTGTTGTTTATGTACATACATGTGCATTTCTTAAAGAGAACTATTTACATTGATTTTCACACAAACACATGTTTTGTACAGTCTGATACAGTAATGCAACATTATGATTAAGGCTCTGCCAGCCACACAGGAGCACTCGACCTCATAGAGCTGAACAGGGGTGGAGTCTTCAAGGACGATCTTTTAAAAAACAAAAAAGTGTGTTATAATCAGCAGAGATCACAAACTGATCAGATATCTCAAAGTCAAAGGTGCATTTTGCATTATTTTTCAAGTTAGCTTCTATGAGTTAGAGAATGAGGTTACTTTAGGGTTAGTAAGAAAGCAAGTTAGTTAAACACAACACAATATAAACAGCAAAGCAACTGTCTCAACAACCAGCTTCTGGGGTTTCATATAGGAATGGTAGGTCTACTAGAACACTAATAGGGCAGGCACGTGTCATCATAGTGTTACCTACTTCAAACGTTTGGCTAGCTAGAGAGTTGTCCAAGATGTTCAACTTGTTTAGGTAATTATACATTTGTTTGCCAGTTTAACCCATCATTGCCAAATTGAAGCCCCAGAACAGAACTGGTTGGATCAGACGAACAACTGAACTGTCTTTCATCCTACTCTGATGGTGTGAGGTTTCTCATGTTTCCTCAAAGATCTATGACAGGTAGCACGGATGCTGACTCTCCCTGTCTGTCTTTACTTGATACTGGGGATAACCAAATACTGTCAATACATGTAACTGAACAGCACAAGTCATTAGTATATGGGTGATTCTTAGACTATGGGCACTTTTATGTTCTTTGTAACCATAAATGTCATTTTTAAAAATATGACCAAAGTACAATTGATATGGATTGCAAGAGTAGATTTGTGTAATACTTTTTATATTATAATACATTACAATACTTTTTATATTTAGATTATAATATTATTTTTATTTCTAAATTATACTTTTATATTAATTGATTTCATTTAGATGAATGAAAAATTCAATTTTGTTGCATCATTTATTGCTTATATTTTTGCCTTGCCATAAGTTGTGTCAGTTATTTACACGCACTGTAACCGTTCATCTGTGAGACAAATCAGTTGTATACATCAAACTCAGCACTACACTAAAAACAGTTGTGGTTATGTTTAATGGCTTTGTGAATTGAGTTTACTGAGTGTGATGAGTTTAATTGTTTTTCTAATAAACATCTCCACTGTTTCTCTACATTCACGTTAATTCATTGTAATTTCCATCACCACCCACATTTTTTAAAAATATTTAAAAAGTTCTCATCACACATTAAAAATGTATCCACAATTTACAAGATCATGCTCTACTTAATATAAAAATGCAAGTCATTTATTTTCTAATAAGCTCTTGCCCAAACCAATATTACATTTCAGAGTGTGACAGGTGTACAGTTCACCGTTTGGTCCTTAGGGCAGTTAATTTATCTCATTGACAAATGTATAATTATTGTACATTATGGAAAAACTGATACAACTAGTTACAAAAATGATCCTAGACAATTCTTGACTGACATAAGTTATTCTGTTTTTAAATAACAGCATTGAGATGTGATGGAAATGACATTTCACTGCTGTTATCTAAAAACAGAATAACTCATAACTTCTTAGTTATGAGACTAACACAGTCTCATAACTTCTCTTGTAATCTAAGTTTGTCCTCTTACAGACCTTAAAACTAGACAAATAATTTAAACTTATGAGACGGTGTTACGTGACTTTTGAACAAGTTTTTTTATTCAACTTCACTAAAAGTGCCCCTTGTTGAAGAAACGCCCATACATTTATTCAATGTCAGATAGTAAAATGAACATATAATAAACCACATGTGACCAACAACTAAAATTAATCGTTTAATAAGTATTTTGTTAAGGTTACTTTCTAGCCTAACGTCACCTAGCATCATCGCTAATGGTAGGGCTACAGCTAGATAAAGACATAGCATAACTTACCTTCATAATTGTCAATGAATGAAGAGACGTATATCTTGAAACCCTTTTCCCTCTTGCTCTTGGGAGCCGGTGATGACGCTTGAATTATTCGGTGTACGTCATTTATCGTTATCCTTGGCAGATGTTGAAGGGATCTGGTGTAGAAAGCCATGTTTATCTGGTCCTAGTCTTACCTGACAGTTACCGGCGTCGTCGATGAACCTAACGTAGCGTTAGACCGGAAATACCATCGCCCACCAGTGACGTCTGACAATCATGGAACGTTCGTAAAATCAACTAGCCAATAGGGGCTGTTTGAAGATTTATATTAGAAAGGCATTAAAACCCACAACTATCATATCACTTCTGAAGACATGGATTAAACCACTGGATTACTTTTATGCTGCCTTTATGTGCTTTTTCCAGCTTTAAAAAGTCACACACATCTGGGATGACATGAGGGTGAGTAAATGATGAGAACTATCCCTATTAATTTAGCAGTGATTTAACTCAGGATGTAGTTTGATTTAACTCCTCCTGGAACATTCGTCTCTATGATCCTCTCAGAATCAGAATGAAGTGATCTCTGCACTCTTCAGTCTGTTATGAGCTGTTGAAATGTGCCACCAGAGGACGCAGTTGAGTCACTTTCTCTAGTGATGAAACACCTGATGCTCTTTTAAACACACTGACAGTTTCATTAGCATATGAAAAAAGATACTCAAGAATCATGTTACAATAATAATAATATTGATCTGCCATATATGCAGGGAAATTATGTTCTCTTTATCTTTATAGGCACTTACAGTTTAGTTTGGATTCTGTCAATAAATCTTATAAGTCAGAAACTTGTTTTTTCTGTATGTTTATGAATTTTGTATATATTTATCACATCATATATTTTCTTTTATGACGATTCTTATGTCTTATGTACTCTTAGGTGTGGTAAGATATCTTAAACCTCCCTTTGCATTATAAATCTGCATATACACCTTTTGACCAGGTGGAGTTATAAGCTTATAAAACGTTCATAATTCAATTATTTTCATCAAAAAGATCTTGTATCGCCATGTTAACTGAAAAATATGTTATTCAGTTAATAACATATTTTCCTCATTACTGCTGAAAAACAACTCATTAATCAAAATCTACGCAAACAAATACATTTTTTATCCAACAAAACAAAATCAAATCAACTACACAACACAACTACACAATATCTGCACTTGTATAGATTGTTAAACTACATGTTTTCTGTTTATTGCATGAAGTGCTGAATGTTCATGTGTGATTGTGTCAGTCTGGAGAGGGCGGCAGAGTCAAATGTGGACTTTGACTAAACTGACCCTGGAACACAAAAGATGTTAAAAAGATGGTTATATCTCTTAAATAATGTCTTCTAAAAATTTAGCGAAAAAAATCTTTCTTCAAGCAGTGGTACAGGAACTCAGCATTCAAGACGACCATGATCATTTTGAGATTTTGAAACATTTTGGATTGACCGAGAGCATTGTGCTTGTTCAACAATAAAAATGAATCCTGAGGAAAACAATTTGCCTAATCATTGTGAACGTATTGTATTTCCACGCAGAATTTGCTAGTAGATTTAACAGACCATATTTACAAAATTTAAAATTAATTTAAGTTTCAAATTAATTTGACTCACTCTTTGTTTGTACACTTTACTCAAGCAATGTAGCACTGAATTAAGCCACGCTTTGAAAAGTGTATTAGCATTTTAATACTTTTTTAACTTAATCATGTACCACAGAAGCTTTCACGGAGCTTAAAGGTGCCGTAACGATTTCATCCATTCTACATACACGAGACTGAGCCATTGAATTAGATAGGCCCCCCTTTCCATAACCCCGCCCTCCAAAGATACCAGATGAGCTTTACTGAGAGCAGAAACGGTTGTTAAAAACAACAGCAGTGAAACAGCGCCCTCATGTGGCAACTGTTATGAACTACATGGCATAATTAAGTCTCAATAATTCTCTGCAGCTGCAATACTGTGAGAACGAGCAAAATGATTGACAGGCAGAAAGCGTCAGAGACTGCGGACATGTTTATGTTTGTTGTTTACAGAGTCTCGAGCTGTCTCAGAGTCCGGTGAGATATCTCACAACACTTATATCAGTAATATCTCTCAGAGAGTATGAACATGTTTTCATACATTTCCATGAATAAATCACTTACAGCAGCTTTAATGTAATCTATTAGTCAACATCAACTTGGTGCTCAAAACACGATGATGGTTGCAATCAAAAGATAATTTGTTTTTAATCATGAATGGGTCATTTTGAATTGAACCTTCAGACTTCACAAAACAAGAAGTTACCAAATGTAACCACAAAATGAACAATACAAATTGTGTAAATAAACTCGCAAACTGAAATCATACAAACTCATTCATTATTTGCTGGAAACACCAGCTTCAACATACTTTTTATTATTAATTGTGTACAAATGTAGAGTAAATGTAAGTATATTTCTCTGCTATTTTAACTCCACAAAAGAACAATAATATTAATAATTCAGTGTACAATGACAACAAAAGCAGCGCTGCTGACGTTCATTTGCATGTGACATTCAGTCTTTGTAATGCAGAACGCCTGCCTATGAATCATAAAACTTTGTGTCAGTGTTTTAGGTCAGTGATAATGCGTTTGTCTTTCTCACTGTGACACAGTTTTTTTTGTCGTTAGTTGTGTAGCACATTTAGACAGACGCACAACCGTACAAACGGACAGAAATGTGTTCCAGCAGCATTATTCTCATTTCAAACATGCCAACAAAACATCTGAAATATGTGAAACATACAGCTACTCAAACACTGCATCTGACTCAAGGGTGAAACTACTCAATGAAATACTTCATATGTATTACAACAGACATGTACAGAATGAATGCGTGATCATTTCACTGTGCAATACACATTTAAACATTGATCTCAGTGGATACAAATAAAATAAAATAGTTTTAACTATTTAAAACACAAATCAATATTTAACCCTACACTGACGTGAGTAGATCTTTACAAGCCAATTAAACATATAGGATGTGATGACAGATCCAAACGATCATGGGTGATTTGACCTTTGTCCCTCAGTTATAATATTAAATGTCTGTCCTCTTTATGTCATTGTGCTTTAATGACAACATAAAGTCAACATGGCTGATGAAAGAAATATTCGAGTATTTTCATGTTTTAAAGTATAAAAAGATTTATATTGTGATGTAATAATTGAAACATCAAAGGTTTAAGACACAAATGGAAAGCATTGTTAAATATGTTATCGCTGTATGACAAATATCTTTGGTCAAAGTCTAAACTCTCTGTCTCGTTGGAGACACACTTGCAGTTGTGATGTGTTAATGTATGCATATTTTCATTTAGATTAAAGTAAATGATTTAAAGACACGTACACGCATCACACCCTCAACAACACAATGACATAGAAACCATAGAGAAACTAAATGAGCACCTTCTGTTAGTCACTCTGTATAAGAGTGTATAAATGCCTGAAATATAATTTATAATGTGTCCTGTGAATGGATCTATAATGTAAATCAACCTGTTACTGAACTAACAAATACTGTACTGTCTAAATCAAACTGTATTAACTGTAAAGGTTTATCATTATTGAAAGTCTGCTGAGTTAAAAGCAAAAGGAGAAGTATAATTAACAGAAAACCAGGTCAAGTTGTTTTTAACTCTTTAGGCGCAGATGGGCCTGCCAGACAAATATATATCGAGTAATAGCGAAGTATATTTCTTTTGGCAATTATGGTGGTGTTGCTTGTATGCAGCGTTTTCACTTCATGAACAATAAACGGAATATAAAACATCACATATGATTATTTAGAGTCAGTGATTATCTTTCAATCGAGTCCACACACAAGATAATCAGATGCATAGATCATTAGATAATTCACATGAAGCACAATGTTACATATGACCACCAGGAGATGGCGCCAAATACACGACACAGACTCAATGATGACTCAAATGACACAGAATGAAACTCATTCTGTGAAATCTCATGACTAAAATCATGTCTGCATTCTATGCAAACCTTTAGTCATTGTTGTGTTTGCATGTGTAATTAGTTCTTATGTACAATTATTATCTTGCTGTTCCTGTTGCTGATGGCACACTTCATGAGTTTTTGTAGCCTGCTAGCTTGCTTAGCATTGCTTATTCTTATTCTCGTATGTTCATCGTTTTATCCTTTGTAATTTTACCGCATATTCAGGTTTTTCTGCTTTTCTACTGTTTCATCTGTGTGTATTTTACCTGGTGCCTAGCTTGAGGCTGTGTTTGTAGCCTGCTAGCTTTTTTTAGCATTACTTATCTCAATCTCAAACCCTCACTGCTCAGGAACAACCAACAGCAAACAATTGCATGAGGGATTCATATCCATCTCAAACCCTCACCGCTCAGGAACTGCTCAGGAACAACCAACAACAACAAACAAACAATTTGCGGTTAGTCATGGCATCCGCTCATATTATTTCTTCCTGCATTGAATGTCACATGTTTAAAATAGCCTCCTCCGTCAGCAGTGAGGGATTCACATGTGATAAACAGAAGGAATTAGTCGGGCTGACGGAGAAGGTTAATGAGTTAGAGACTCGCATCCGAACGCTAGTGGAGGTCAGTGAGAAAGAGAAGCCGGTAGATACTGTTTCGGATGCTGGAGGTACAGCAAGCAACACACACACTTTGGTTCCGGCTGTAGAGCCTCTGGGCATTTGGGTGAAGTCTCGGTGGCATACTCGCTCAACAAAGAGACACCACTCACCCGTTTCTGTTAGGGTTTCCAACCGATTCTCCCCACTCAGTGATACACCCACTGAGAATCATGTTGAAAGAGCCCTTGTTATCTGCGATTCTATTGTAAGGAACGTGGAAATACAGACTCCAGCCACTATTGTTAATAGTGTATATTGTTATAGTATATTAGTGTCACAGAATGGCTGGATGTCTGAGTGGTGTCTGAAGAATAAAATAGGATTTATAGACAATTGGAAGAGTTTTTGACCTGACCTGCTAAAGAGAGACGGACACCGTCCCTCCAGGGAAGGTGCCGCTCTCCTCTCTAGTAATTTGGCTCATAGTCTCAATAATGATAGTATTTGACTAACTGGGGCCCAGTTCAGGAAGCAGACAAACTGGTTAATCCGAATGTCTGCTAGCTGCCTTGAGACGTCACACAGGTCACATAAATTACAACACATAGAGACTGTATCACCTAGATATCTCATAGAGACTGTGTCTGTTCCCTGAACTACCAAACATAATACCCTCACCAAATCATTAAGAAAAAATGTATTAAGGCAAAACAAATTAAAGATACACATCATAAACTTTAGCTCTCTTTCTACCAAAGCACTAATTGTCAATGAAATGATTACAGATCATAGATTGGATGCGCTCTGTTTGACTGAAACCTGCTTAAACCAGATGAATATATTAGTTTAAATGAATCTACTCCCCCAGGTTATTGGTATAAACATGAGCCTCGTCTGAAGGGTCGAGGAGGAGGTGTTGCTATAATTTACAGTGAAGTTTTTGGTGTTATTCAGAGGATGGAAAATCTTAAGTCTTTTGAACAAATAATGCTTAATGTGTCACTATCGGATATAAATATATAATCTTTCGTATTTTGCCCTTGCTACAGTATATAGATAACCTGGGCAATATTCAGATTTCTAGTAGATACTATAGATAGAGCTTTAATTGTTGGGGACTTCAACATTCACATAGATAATGAAAATGATACTGTGATGACTGTAGAGAGGAAGGCAGAGGCAGACGAGGGTTTTGGATCTACGTGCGGTTTTATTTAACAAGAATGAAAATAAACAGACAGGAACAAATAAAACAACAACGATGGGCAAACTGAAACTAAAACATGGAGACATCAAAGGAACACGGACTGGATAAACACAGCTGGAATGAACATGAGAAACATCGAGACAGACAGAACATGGGCAAAACAAAAAACAAAAACAAGGGAATGGAGAACAAACAGGGTTTATATACACAGGAGACATGATGATGACAAATGACAATCAGGTGAGCACAATGACACAGGGCTGGCAGTGATGAGGGCCGGGGATCATGGGAAGTGTAGTTTTTAGACAAAGACAGGTGAAACACAGGGCAGACAACAAGGGAATCGTGACAGATACATTGGGATTAGCATTTATAAATATTCTCAACTCTCTTGGAGTCAGACAAAATGTAACCGGACCAACTCATTCCCATAATCATACGCTAGATTTAATTCTGTCATATGGAGTTGATGTTGATAATATAGAAATTCTGCAGCAGAGCGATGACTTCTCAGATCATTACCTCGTCTCTTGTATGCTGTGATCGGTCTACACCACACTATCGTTCAGGTAGAACTATTCTTTCAACCACTAAAGTTCACTAATAATCTTCCAGATCTATCTCATATACTCAATAAACCCCAAAGCTTGATGTAATAACAGAAAATATAAATGCAGTCTTCTCTAGCACCCTTGATATTGCCCCACCCCTTTGATTAAAGAAAATTTAAAAAAATAAGCCCTGCACTATGGTACAATGATCACACTCATGCTCTCAAGAGAGCAGCTCGGAAAATGGAGCGCATGTGGAAAAATACAAAATTAGAAGTATTTTGTGGTGCATGGAAGGATAGTGTCTGTGGATACAGACAGGCACTAAAAGCTGCCAGGTCAGCATATTTTAGTAAACTCATAGAAAATAACCACAACAATCCTACATGTTTATTCAGTACTGTGGATAAATTGGTTAGGAATAAAAGCCTCAACAGGACCAGATATTACGTCACAGCACAAGAGTAATGACTTCATGAATTTCTTTATTGATAAAATTCAAATAATCATAAATAAAATTGGAATTATGCAATCATCTGTCATAGCACCTCAGAAAACAGTGTCTAATAATTTTCCTCATGTGCAACTTCAATCCTTCGCTGTCATCGGTCATGAAGAACAAAACCTGTCGAAACATCAAAAGCCACAACATGGTTGTTAGATCCAATACCAACTAAGCTCTTAAAAGAGGTATCTCCTGTAATCTCAGAACCTCTTCTTAATATCATTAACTCCTCGCTATGCTTACGACATGTCCCAAGAAACTTTAAAATGGCAGTTATCAAACCGCTTATTAAGAAGCCACAACTTGATCCTGGAGAACTTGCTAATTATAGGCCGATTTCAAATCTCCCGTTTATGTCAAAAATACTAGAAAAGGTAGCATCCTCCCAAATATGTTCATTTCTACAGAGAAATTTCAATCAGGATTTAGCAGTGGTGGACGAAGTACACATACCATGTACTTGAGTTAAAGTAAAGCTACTCAAGGTAAAATATTACTCAAGTAAAAGTAGAAGTGCTGCATTCAAACATTCACTTGAGTAAAAGTACAAAAGTATTTGCCTTCAAATGTACTTAAGTATCCAAGTACTATGATTTTTTATGGCCATAATGTCCTATTATAATTTGTCACAAGACTCTTGCTTAACTCAGTCTACATGAAGACTAATGTCACTCTTGGCACACCAGTCTATTAATAAAATGACATTAATTAGTCAGATATATATATATATATATATATATATATATATATATATATATATATATATATATATATATATATTTGAATTGAATACATTTTTTGTGTTTCATTTTGGAGGAAGGGACTGTTCCCATAAGGTATAATACATTTACAGTATTTACTGTATATATTTTTCTCGAGTGTCTATGGTCATAATTATTAACATCCTAATGTTATGATACATTCACATAAACCTGCACAACACCATTAAATATATATATATATATATACACACGCGTGTACACATACATAGAATATATCTATATATATATATATATATATATATATATATATATATATATATATATATATATATACTGTATATATATATATATATATATATATATATATATATATATATATATATATATATATATATATATATATATATATATATATACTATATATATATATATATATATATATATATATATATATATATACTGTATATATATATATTCTATGTTATGGGAGCAGCCAATTTCCCTCAAAATTAAACACAAAAGCGTATTAATGGAGTGTTTCTGCTACTCCCCAGAAAAAAATGCTATTATATGCAAGTCATTTTAGTGTCAACATAATAAGCAATGTACATTATGCGTCAATATTTACCGATAATTGCTGCAATAATAGCTGCTGCTCTCTGCCCCGCTTAAAATCATTGGCAACGCAATTTGTTTGGAACTATTGAGAGCTACACGAATCACGTGACAGCGCAGCGGCGAGATCACTGTCGCAACCGTCTATGTTCGCAACTCTCATATTTAACGGCTCTGGGGTGCGTTTCCGTACAACGACGTAACTTGCTGCTCCACTACCGTGAGTACGATGCACTGTTGAAGAAATCAACTTGCTAGTCACGACTGTTTCCGAAACCGTATTGTCGCAAATTGGTTGTTCAACCACGTTGGTTAATGATGTCACACATGTGGTGGAGTAAAAACTACTTTTAATGAATCTGTTTGCGATCGAATTAATGCTAGATGTTTTGCTATAAATTACGGACATGTCATCTGAGGACTATCTCATATTTTTCTCAGTTATTTGCTTTATTTCCAGATTCAATCATAGGCTCGTTCTTAGCACTAGAGCACGTTCACACATGCGCGCTCTTCAGAAACGGTGCTTTAAATCTATTGACAAACTAAAAGACATAAAGGACATTTGTATGTCTTCTAAATAAAAGATACTGATTGTACTGAATGTCATCTTGCTTATTTGGCTCAAGATAATAATTTATTAAGCCCACATGTTATAATAACAAGAAACTCTGCTTCTAACCACAGGTCGAGAGCTGTCGTTCCAACCACATGGTTTCGGGAAACACCGACTCGTTGAACTATGATGATAACGACGGAACTTGCGACCATAGTTGGCTAACGATGCTTTTGGGAAACGCACCCCTGGTCCGCGCTTAGTAGATGCCACCAAGGCAAGTTCAAAACAAAGCGCGCGCACCGTAGGCTACTGTGATTGGTGGCTCGTTTGACCAGTTACATTTTTATCCACTCATAAATAAAAAGGAACGACTAATTTTGAAAATGTAGTAGAGTAAAAAGTAAGGTATTTGACTTTGAAATGTATTGGAGTTAAAGTAAAAGTCTCCCCAAATTTAAATACTTCAGTAAAGTACAGATGCAAAAAAGCTACTTAAGTACAGTAACGAATTACATTTACTTCGTTACTGTCCACCACTGGGATTTAGACCTCATCACAGTACAGAGACTGCACTTATCAGAGTTACACATGACTCTTATCATCTGATCGCGGCTGCATTTCTCTTCTAGTGCTTTTAGATCTTAGTGCTGCATTCGACACGATAGATCACGACATTCTCTTGAATAGGCTGGAGAATTATGTTGCATTTGTGGAGTTGCATTAGCATGGTTTAGGTCATATTTAGCAGACAAACACCACTGTGTATGTGTAAATGAGGAATTGTCAAACCAAACAAAAGTAAAATATGGAGTGCCACAGGGATCAGTTTTAGGGCCTCTGCTTTTCTCCATGTATATGCTTCCCCTGGGAGATATTATCAGGAATCATGGAATCATAGTTTCCACTGCTATGCCGACGATACACAACTTTACATTTCTTTAAAACCTGATGAGATTTCACAATTCTCAAAATTAGAATAGTGTATCAATGAAATAAAAGATTGGATGGCCAGAAATTTCCTTCTACTCAATTCTGACAAAACAGAGGTTCTAATTATTGGACCAAAAAAACTCTAAAAATAAGCCGCTAAAATATAATTTGACTCTAGATGGATGTACTGTTACATCATCTTCAACAGTGAATAATTAGGTGTTATATTTGATACCAATCAGTCCTTTGAAAATCACATTACCAATGTTTGTGGAACAGCATTCTTCCACCTCAGAAATATTGCTAAATTACGGCACATGCTCTCTGTTGCTGATGCCGAAAAACTAATTCATGCGTTCATGACCTCAAGACTACAATATTGTAATGCATTACTGGGAGGATGTCCAGCAAGATCAATAAGTTCTGAACCAAGAAATATGATCATATTAGCCCCATTTTATCATCGTTACATTGTTACCTGTTAAATGATGTATCCATCCATCCATCCATCCATCCATCCATCTTCAACCGCTTATCCGAAGTCGGGTCGCGGGGGCAGCTGCTCCAGCAGGGGGCCCCAAACTTCCCTATCCCGAGCCACATTAACCAACTCTGACTGGGGGACCCCGAGGCGTTCCCAGGCCAGTGTGGAGATGTAATCTCTCCACCTAGTCCTGGGTCTTCCTCGAGGCCTCCTCCCAGCTGGACGTGCCTGAAACACCTCCCTAGGGAGGCGGCCAGGGGGCATCCTTACCAGATGCCCAAACCACCTCAACTGACTCCTTTCAACACAAAGGAGCAGCGGCTCTACTCCGAGCTCCTCACGGATGACTGAGCTCCTCACCCTATCTCTAAGGGAGAAGCCCGCCACCCTTCTGAGGAAGCCCATTTCGGCCGCTTGTACTCGCGACCTAGTTCTTTCGGTCATGACCCAACCTTCATGACCATAGGTGAGGGTAGGAACAAAAATTGACCGGTACATCGAGAGCTTTGCCTTCGGCTCAGCTCTCTTTTCGTGACTAACGGTGCGATAGAGCGAGTGCAATACCGCCCCGCTGCCCCGATTCTCCGGTCAACCTCCCGCTCCATTGTCCCCTCACTCGTGAACAAGACCCCGAGGTACTTGAACTCCTTCACTTGGGGCAAAACCTCATTCCCTACCTGGAGTACGCACTCCATTGGTTTCCTGCTGAGAACCATGGCCTCAGATTTAGAGGTGCTAATCCTCATCCCAGCTGCTTCACACTCGACTGCCAGCTGATCCAGTGAGAGCTGAAGGTCACGGACCGATGATGACATGAAGACAACATCATCTGCAAAAGCAGCGATGAGATCCCCAGCCCACCGAACCAGCACACCTTCCCCACCCCGACTACGCCTCGATATCCTGTCCATGAATATCACAAACAGGATTGGTGACAAAGCGCAGCCTTGGCGGAGACCAACCCCCACATGGAATGAACTCGACTTCGTGCCGAGGACCCGGACACAGCTCTCTCTTTGGACATACAGGGATTGGATCGCCCTAAGAAGGGATCCCCCCACCCCATACTCCCGCAGCACCTCCCACAGTATCTCCCAGGGGACCCGGTCATACGCCTTCTCCAGATCCACAAAACACATGTAGACCGGATGGGCATACTCCCAGGCCCCCTCCAGGATCCTTGCGAGAGTAAAGATCTGGTCCGTCGCTCCACGGCCAGGACCGAAAACCGCATTGTTCCTCTTCAATCCGAGGTTCGACAATCGGCCGAACCCTCCTCTCCAGCACCTTGGAGTAAACTTTACCAGGGAGGCTGAGAAGTGTGATACCCCTGTAGTTGGCACACACTCTCTGATCCCCCTTTTTGAAGAGGGGAACCACCACCCCGTTCTGCCACTCCTTAGGCACTGTCCCAGATTTCCACGCTAATGTTGAAGAGGCGTGTCATCCATGACACCCCCTCCACATCCAAAGCTTTCAGCATTTCTGGTCGGATCTCATCAATCCCCGGGGCTTTGCCACTGCGGAGTTGTTTGACTACCTCAGTGACCTCCCCCAGGGAAATAGAATCTGATCCCCCATCATCCTCTACCATAGAGGGCGTGTTGTGATTTAGCCCAATAACCTCCTCAGTTGAGGTCAACAGTGTCCCATCTTTGCTGTATACAGCTTGAATGGTTCCCAGTTTCCCCCTCCTAAGGTGGCGGACGGTTTTCCAGAAGCACTTTGGTGCGGACCGAAAGTCCTTCTCCATGGCTTCTCCGAACTTTTCCCACACCCACTGCTTTGCCTCCCTCACGGCCGAGGCCGCAGCCCTTCGGGCCTGTCGGTACCTTGCAACTGCCTCCGGAGACCTCCGGGACAACAAATCCTGGAAGGCCTCTTTCTTCAGTCGGACGGCTTCCCTGACCACCAGTGTCCACCACGGTGTTCGAGGGTTACCACCCCTTGCGGCACCTAAAACCTTGAGGCCGCAGCTTTCCACCGCGGCTTCGGCAATGGAAGCTTTGAACATTGCCCACTCCGGTTCAATGTCCCCAACCTCCGCAGGGATGCCTGAAAAGCTCCGCCGGAGGTGTGAGTTGAAGATCTCATGGACAGGGACCTCCTCCAAACGTTCCCAGTTCACCCGCACTACTCACTTGGGCTTCCCAGGTCTGTCCAGAGTCTTTCCCCACCCCCTGACCCAACTCACCACCAGATGGTGATCGGTTGACAGCTCTGCCCCTCTCTTTACCCAAGTGTCCAAAACATATGGCCTCAGATCCGACAACACGATTACAAAATCGATCATCGACCTTCGGTCTAGGGTGCTCTGGTACCACGTACACTTATGAGCATCCTTATGTTCGAACATGGTGTTTGTTATAGATAATCCATGACTAGCACAGAAGTCTAATAACAAACATCCACTTGAGTTCAGATCAGGGAGGCCGTTCCTCCCAATCACGCCTTTCCAGGTGTCCCTGTCATTTCCCACGTGTGCGTTGAAGTCACCCAGCATCACTATGGAGTCCCCTACTGGGGCCCTATTCAGGACTCCATTCAGGGTCTCCAAGAAGGCCGAATACTCTGAACTGCTGTTCGGTGCATATGCACAGACAACGGTCAGAGTTTTCCCCACAACCCGTAGGCGTAGGGAGGCGACCCTCTCGTCCACCGGGTAAACTCCAACGTAGTGGCGCCAGCCGGGGACTCGTGAGTATCCCCACACCGCCCGTCGCCTCACACCCTGGGAAACTCCAGAGAAGAATAGAGTCCATCCCCTATCCAGGAGTACGGATCCAGAGCCAAAACTGTAGCGTCGATGTAAGCCCCACCAGATCCAACTGGTAACGCTCCACCTCCCTCACTAGTTCCAGCTCCTTCCCCCCCAGTGAGGTGACATTCCACGTCCCCAGAGCAAGCCTTTGCTGCCCGGGTCTGGTCCGTCGTGGCCCACGGCCTTCACTGCCGCCCATATGACAGCGCACCCGACTCCTGCGGTTCCTCCAATGGGTGGTGGACCCAAGGGATGTAGAGGGGGGTTCCACGTCACTTCTTCGGGCTGTGCCCGGCCGGGCTCCGTGACAAGCCTGGCCACCAGGCTCTCGCGACGAGCCCTCCATCTGGGCCTGGCTCCAGACGGGGGCCCCGGGCTTCCTCCGGGCAGGGTAACTCCTCCTCTTGCCGTTTTATCCATGAGTCATTTGTGAACCATTCTTAGTCTGGCCCCTCACCTGAGACCACTTTGCCTTGGGAGACCCTACCAGGAGCACATGGCTCCAGACAACACAACCCTCAGGATCATAAGGGCACACAAACCTCTCCACCACGATAAGGTGCTGGTTCCCGGAGAGGTTAAATTATGTATTAATTATAATATTCTGTAACTACGTACAATGCTTTGAATGGTCTCCGCAGTACTTAAGAGATCTTCTACTGCACTATATTCATCACGTTCATTACGATCACACAATTCTGGCCTGTTAATAGTTCCTAGAATATCAAAATCCACTAAAGGAGGAAGATCCTTTTCATATTTGGCTCCTAAACTTTGGAATAGTCTCAGAAACACTGTTCGGGACTCAGACACACTCTCTCAGTTTAAGTCTAGACTAAAGACTCTATTTAGCCAGACATACACCTAATTTATCCTCCAACTCACAATTAGTCTGCTTTAGTTTAGTCTGCCGGAACCAGAAACAGTGATCATGATCTCTAACTCTGCAATAAATTGAATGGCATCTACGCTTACATCTTTTTATTTGTTTCCTTGTCTCAACCTCGGGACTCCTATCCCGAGGTCACCAGAACCGGCTGGATCCAGCACCATTCCTGCTTCATGTTGGACTCCACTGCTACATGTCTCTGAATGATGATGACTAAATGCAGCCGGTGCCAAACATCACTTCAGTCTATTATGACGGACTTCAGAGGGTGAACTGATGCCAACTCCAACCATAAGACATGGGATACTTCATATGCCATTGTCTGAACCTTGGATTTAGGATGGACCACAACAAACCTCAACGAAATTACTGTCCTTGGCTTATCAATCTGGGCTTGACTTTGGAGACACTTTTGGACACTATGATAAATAATATTTGTAATGTTGTAACTTTTGATTGCTTTGTCGTATCAACACAAAATGTTTCTCAGTTACTGTTAACATGATTGGGAACAAAACAAAAGCAGTTTTTTGGAGCCACCACCTTATAATTACAGATTATAAGTCTTTAATTTTGGTTGTGCCACTGAAACAGGAAATCTTTAAAATCACCTTCAGAGTATAAAGAGTTTATTAAAGTTCACATGCAGTTATTCACCTCTGATTTTATAACAGCATTATAAATACTATTGCAACCATAGCGACATGCTAATAGACAACTATTATTCACTTTTGGTTATTTTGATCATTTCACAATAAATCACATGCAACAATAAATGATCAAATTCTTGTTGCTACAGAGAAACATAAATCAAATGACACTCCTATGATCTATTATGTAAGTAAATCTGGGTCATTATGAACCGGTGACATCATTTTCTGTTGCTTACTTCTCCTTGTTTCCATGACAGCAGTCTGTGTTTATGGTCTGTAAGTCTGCCCTGGTGGTCAGTATGTTAATTGCTCATGAGGTTAATAAGATTATTAAACTTAATGAAACAAATGCACTAAACTGAACTGAAACGAGTTC